>NW_021820858.1:29723-153125 GCF_901001135.1 Rhinatrema bivittatum | reverse complement strand
AAATAACAACACCTTTTTGCATGGTGCTAGGGGCGATAATATGCGGCACGGCCGCACTGTGGCAGGTGAAACCACTCTGCCGTGATGCTTCCAGATACACACTAGCACCTTCCCAACCCTTTTCTCACTTCCCCACCCTCTTTATCACCTCAGCTCATCATTCTGTGGAGAATGATGAATCTAGCCCTTTTTTTAAACTTCAAATTCAGGTTATTTTCAATTATATTGTGTAATTTTTCTAAACCTTTCTTATCAATTCTAACCTACATATGTGTTATTTTCATAGGACCAACTACTACACCTGGATCAACAACAATAGGTAAATCCTTCTCATCTCTCTGTAATCGTTTTATTTATTTATTTATTTATTTTAAGTTTTTCTATACCGGCATTCGCGATGGGTATCGCATCATGTCGGTTTACAATTAACAAGTGAAGAGGTAACAAGAGGTCATAAATAACAATAAATAACAAAAATTAAAAAAGGTAGTAGTAATAGTAACAATATACAAGTGAAAGTTAAGGGTTGCAGTTACAATAAAACAGGGTAGTAATAACTTGGAACAGAGAAAAGAAGCTGGGGTTTTTAACTAGATACATATGATACATATATGCATATCAATGCATTTGAGGTAATAACGAATTGCCCTAATGCTGTGGAGTTAATTTCTATGTTAAGGTAAAGTCAGAGTGATTAGTCAAAGACTGATTAAGGTTCAGTTTAGGTCAGGAAATGCTTTCATAAAAAGCCATGTTTTGAGTCTTTTCCTGAAAGTGGGGAGGCAGGGTTCCTGTCGCAAATCTGGTGGGATGGAGTTCCACAGTGATGGTCCTGCGGTGGAGAAAGCCCTGTCTCTGGCTGTTATGTGTCGCATAGTTTTGGAATGTGGTATTTGTAAGGATTCTTTGTAGGACTCTCTGATTGGTCTATTTGAAGTAAATATTTTGAGAGGAATTTGAAGGTTGAGCTGAGAGTGTTGATGTATGGTTTTGTAAATAATGGTAATGGACTTATAAATAATTCTGTAGTGAATTGGCAGCCAATGTAAGTCTTTGAGAATTGGTGATATGTGATCTCTTCTCCGGGAGTTTGTTAATATTCTAGCAGCCGTGTTTTGAACCATCTGAAGGGGTTTAGTGTGAGAAGAGGGAAGACCTAATAGTAAGGAGTTGCAGTAATCTAGTTTCGCGAATATTATTGATTGAAGAATTGATCTATAGTCTTGAAAGTGAAACAGTGGTCTTATTCTTTTTAAGACTTGGAGTTTATAGAAACAGTCCTTAGTGGTTTAATTTATGAATGATTTAAGGTTTAGCTTATTATCAAAGATAGCTCCTAGGTTTCTTACTTGTGGGGTTTGTAAATTCGGTGGAGGATTTGTGTCTGTATTACTGTTTTCGGTGGAAATTAGGAGGAGTTCGCTTTTTGAAGAGTTTAGTATTAGGTTTAGGTTGGAGAGGAGTCCATCAATTTTTTGAAGACAAGATTCCCAGAATTCAAGAGTTTTAGTATAGGATTCTTTGATGGGGATGACTATCTGGACGTCATCTGCATATAGATAGTGTTTAAGGTTTAATTTGTTTAGAAGTTGGCAAAGAGGGAGCAGGTAGATATTAAAGAGCGTTGGTGAGAGGGAGGAGCCCTGCGGAACTCCTGAAGAGGAAGCGTAGTGCTGAGATTCTTTGTTGTGTAGTTTAACTTTGTATTTTCTGTTTCCTAAGTACGATTTGAACCACGATAGAGCTGTTCCTGTTATTCCAATATTTGCTAGTTGAATTAGTAAGATGGAGTGGTTAACCGTATCAAAGGCAGCTGAGAGGTCCAGGAGGATTAGCAAGTATGCTTGACCTTTATCCAGGCCCATGATAAGGTAGTCAGTCAGGGAGATTAGTAGTGATTCTGTACTTAAGGATTTCCTGAAACCATATTGGGTCGGGAACAGAATTTTATGTTCTTCGAGGTAGTCTGATAGTCTGGAGTTAACCAACTTTTCCATTACCTTGGCTATGAACGGGAGATTTGATATAGGACGGAAATTGGTGGGATCATTGGAGTTTAAGTTAGGTTTTTTTAAGAGCGGTTTGATGGATGCAATTTTCAGGTCGTCAGTATAGATTCCTTGTGCTAGTGAACAGTTAATGATGTCTGTCAGAGCGGTAGAGATGGTGTCTGGTATTAGCAGGAGAAGTTTGGATGGGATGTAGTCTGATGGGTGTGATGAGGGTTTCATTTTCTTCAATGCAGCGAGTATCTCTGATATTGAGAATAGTTCGAAGGATTGTAGAGAAGTGTCTTTGTTGTGATGTAAGTATAGGTTTGATGGATCTGAAGTATTGGGTCTCAGCTGTGTTATCAGGTTGGAGATTTTATTGCTAAAGTAGAGGGCCAGTTCCTCAGCTTTTTCTTGTGCTAGGTTTGCTGGGATGTCAGGAGTAATGGTTTGTGTTAAGTTAGATACATAAGCAAATAGGGCTTTGGAATCGAAAATAATGTGGTGGATCTTCTGTGCAAAGAAGTCCCTTTTAGTTTTTAATGTGGCGTTTTTGTATTGGTGTAGAGCGAGTTTGTAAGCGGAGAGGGAGGTTGGTGTTGGTGATTTCCGCCATTTGCTTTCCTTCTGTCTGAGTGTGTGTTTGCGTTTTTGAAGTTCTTCGTTAAACCAAGGTTGTTTTTTGGAAGTGTTCTGTTTGAGTTTTTTTGTTGCCAGTGGACAGAGTTTGTTTGCTGCTGTTTCTGTTATCTTGTTCCAAGAGTGAAGGGCTGCGTTGGCTGAGGTGATGTCTATTAGTGGGAGTTCTGGGACCAGATGATTGTGTAATTCCTCTGATGTGCAGGATTTCCTGTATATAAATTCTGGAGGTGGGACGCATTTTTTGCTTGTTTGTTCCAACGAAAAGGCAGAGGATATTAAAGTATGGTCTGACCAGGGGACTGGTTGGCATGTAGGTGGCGTTGAGTGTGATATGTTTGAGTTAACAAATATAAGGTCCAGGGTGTGGCCTGCTCTATGGGTAGGTTTGTTTATGATTTGTTTGAAGCCTAATGCCGACATGGCGGTTAGGAAAGCTTCGCAATTGGTAGAGCGAATGGGGTCGTCGACATGTAAGTTAAAATCGCCCAGTATTATGGTTGGACGATCCAGATTTAAGTGAGTTGCTATTAATTCTAGTATGGGTGATGCATTGGATTCCAGCAGGCTTGGGGGGGCGTAGATTAGAAGAATTTGCAGATGGTCTGATTTGAATAGTCCTGTTTCGATTTTTGAGGGTGAACTAATTGGGAATTGGGTAATTGGGAATTGGGTAATTTTTAGATTTTTTTTGGCTGCTAGGAGGATACCTCCTCCCCTTTTTTTCTTTCTGGGAATGGAGAAAATATCGTAGCTTTGAATTGGAAGTTGGTTTATTAGTGCTGTATCCGTTTGTTTAAGCCATGTTTCCGTGATAGCGCAGAGGTCAGGATTATTGTCCAGGAGAATGTCATTAAGTATTAGTGTTTTCTTGGAGAGAGATTGAGCGTTGAATAGTATCAGAGAGAAAAGAGCTAAGCCTAGAGTTTGGGTAAATGGGGAAATCATGATGGGGATAAGAGATTTGTAAGTGGGTGGGCGTGAGATCAAGGAATGTTTTCCTGTGAGATAGGTCCTGTGATGGAGGATTGGAATTGGGAGGCCCATGTGAATAGTGTTCAGATTGTAGCTGGTGAGGTTTGTTTTTTTTTGTTTTTTTTTTGTTTTTTTTTTTAATGAAGCGTAATAAGACTTGCTTTCTGGAGAGATGTGTGGGGTTTGATGATGGTTTGAGAGCTATTAGAGTAGTAGAATTGGTTTAATAGTAGAGAGGGATTTGATGAGTGGCTGCTGGATGAGTGGCTGCTGGATGAGTGGCTGCTGGAAGAAGAATTGGATGAGTGGCTGCTGGATGAGTGGCTGCTGGATGAGAGGATGCTGGATGAGTGGCTGCTGGAAGAAGAATTGGATGAGTGGCTGCTGGATGAGTGGCTGCTGGATGAGTGGCTGCTGGAAGAAGAATTGGATGAGTGGCTGCTGGATGAGTGGCTGCTGGATGAGAGGATGCTGGATGAGATGATGCTGGATGAGTGGCTGCTGGAAGAAGAATTGGATGAGTGGCTGCTGGATGAGTGGCTGCTGGATGAGTGGCTGCTGGATGAGAGGATGCTGGATGAGTGGCTGCTGGAAGAAGAATTGGATGAGTGGCTGCTGGATGAGTGGCTGCTGGATGACGAATTGGATGAGTGGTTGCTTGATGAGTGGCTGCTGGATGAGTGGCTGCTGGAAGCAGAATTGGATGAGTGGTTGCTTGATGAAGAATTGGATGAGTGGTTGCTAGATGCTGAAAGGATGCGTGCGTGCTGGAGGCTGCAGTGCAGATTGCTAGATAAGGAAATCCGAGATAGCTAGGGTTAAGAGTGCAAAATGCTTGGTATTCTAATACGTAGGCTGTAGTGTGTCCGTTGCCTTTGGAGGTGTTTTCTTGACTTTATAGTATTCTAAAGGGATCCAGAGGTGGAGGTGTAAATAGTCCCCGTTTGGAAGGGAAACGGGTAAAGGGTCCTGGCTCTGGGACGCTCCAAGGGGCGCACTAAGGGGCAGGCCCCTTAGAACGCGCTCCTTCGGACGCGCGACGCCCGACGCGCGACGCCGGAGGTAGTCGCCGCAATTTAAAGTCCTGTTTGCCGCCCTCTGATTGGCCTAGTACCTCTCAGGGGGCGCGGCTGACTCACCGTGTGCGCGCTGCTCTACAGTCGGAGCGGGTTCCTTTCGGTTTTGTTTTTCTTTTTTTATCTTTGTTGTTGCCTCCTCTGCACGGCTCGCGGTGTAAGCGAGCGGGCTCTAGCCCCGATTGGGCCTGGGGAGCCCCGACAGAGGAGGATGTGCGAGGGGGATAGTGCTGGAGTCCGGCTTCTTCCTTGTAGTTCAGATGCTTACGCTTCTCTATTTTAAGTTATGCATATGCATTCCAATGAAATATTTCAAATGCAAATTTCCTTTTTTTCAATAAACTACTGCATTGGAATCATTGACAAAGATGCCATGCCCAATTATTGAATGCCTTAGGACATCATCACAGGTGATAATGCTCTAACACATGCAATAATTTGATTTTCACACCATTAAAATTTAAATTAGGGAAAGGGGCTGGAGTTAAGAGGAGTTCGGGGGGGTTAGGGAAACTGAGTGGTTACAGTGCTGCTGGCGATAATGTCTTGGACATCATTGCAGGTAGTAGCGTGGGAAATAACAACGCCTTTTTGCATGGTGCTACGGGGCGATTATATGCGGCACGGCCGCACTGTGGCAGGTGAAACCACACTGCCGTGATGCTTCCAGATACACACTAGCACCTTCCCAACCCTTTTCTCACTTCCCCACCCTCTTTATCACCTCAGCTCATCATTCTGTGGGGAATGATGTATCTAGCCCTTTTTTTAAACTTCAGATTCAGGTTATTTTCAATTATATTGTGTAATTTTTCTAAACCTTTCCTATCAACTCTAACCTAAATATGTGTTAATTTCATAGGACCATCTACTACAGCTGGATCAACAACAACAGGTAATTCCTTCTCATCACTCTGTAATCGTTTTAACTTGTTCTGCTTCCTTGTAGTTCAGATGCTTACGCTTCTCTATTTTAAGTGATGTATATGCATTCCAATTAAATATTTCAAATGCAAATTTCCTTTTGTTCAATAAACTACTGCATTGGAATCATTGACCAAGATGCCATGGCCAATTATTGCATGCCTTAGGACATTATCACAGGTGATAATGCTCTAACACATGCAATAATTTGATTTTCACGGCATTAAAATTTAAATTAGGGAAAGGGGCTGGAGTTAAGAGGAGTTCGGGGGGTTTAGGGAAACTGAGTGGTAACAGTGCTGCTGGCGATAATGTCTTGGACATCATTGCAGGTAGTAGCGTGGGAAATAACAACGCCTTTTTGCATGGTGCTACGGGGCGATAATATGCGGCATGGCCGCACTGTGGCAGGTGAAACCACACTGCCGTGATGCTTCCAGATACACACTAGCACCTTCCCAACCCTTTTCTCACTTCCCCACCCTCTTTATCACCTCAGCTCATCATTCTGTGGAGAATGATGAATCTAGCCTTTTTTTAAACTTCAAATTCAGGTTATTTTCAATTATATTGTGTAATTTTTCTAAAGCTTTCCTATCAATTCTAACCTAAATATGTGTTATTTTCATAGGACCAACTACTACAGCTGGATCGACAACCACAGGTAATTCCTTCTCATCTCTCTGTAATTGTTTTAACTAGTTCTGCTTCCTTTTAGTTCAGATGCTTACGCTTCTCTATTTTAAGTTATGTATATGCATTCCAATTAAATATTTCAAATGCAAATTTCCTTTTTTTCAATAAACTACTGCATTGGAATCATTGACCAAGATGCCATGGCCAATTATTGCCTGCCTTAGGACTTTATCACAGGTGATAATGCTCTAACACATGCAATAATTTGATTTTCATGGCATTAAAGTTTAGATTAGGGAAAGGGGTTGGGGTTAAGAGGAGTTCGGGGGGGTAAGGGAAATTGGGTGGTAACAGTGCTGCTGGAGATAATGTCTTGGACATCATTGCAGGTAGTAGCGTGGGAAATAACAACGCCTTTTTGCATGGTGCTACGGGGCGATAATATGCGGCATGGCCGCACTGTGGCAGGTGAAACCACACTGCAGTGATGCTTCCAGATACACACTAGCACCTTCCCAACCCTTTTCTCACTTCCCCACCCTCTTTATCACCTCAGCTCATCATTCTGTGGAGAATGATGAATCTAGCCCTTTTTTTAAACTTCAAATTCAGGTTATTTTCAATTATATTGTGTAATTTTTCTAAAACTTTCTTATCAATTCTGACCTAAATATGTGTTATTTTCATAGGACCAACTACTACACCTGGATCAACAACAACAGGTAAATCCTTCTCATCTCTCTGTATTCGTTTTAACTTGTTCTGCTTCCTTGTAGTTCAGATGCTTACGCTTCTCTATTTTAAGTTATGTATATGCATTCCAATTAAATATTTCAAATGCAAATTTCCTTTTTTTCAATAAACTACTGCATTGCAATCATTGACAAAGATGCCATGGCCAATTATTGCATGCCTTAGGACATTATCACAGGTGATAATGCTGTAACACATGCAATAATTTGATTTTCAAGGCATTAAAATTTAAATTAGGGAAAGGGGCTGGAGTTAAGAGGAGTTCGGGGTGGTTAGAGAAATTGGATGGTAACAGTGCTGCTGGCGATAATGTCTTGGACATTATTGCAGGTAGTAGCGTGGGAAATAACAACGCCTTTTAGCATGGTGCTACGGGGCGATTATATGCGGCACGGCCGCTCTGTGGGAGGTGAAACCACACTGCAGTGATGCTTCCAGATACACACTAGCACCTTCCCAACCCTTTTCTCACTTCCCCACCCTGTTTATCACCTCAGCTCATCATTCTGTGTGGAATGATGTATCTAGCCCTTTTTTTAAACTTTAGATTCATGTTATTTTCAATTATATTGTGTAATTTTTCTAAACCTTTCCTATCAATTCTAACCTAAATATGTGTTATTTTCATAGGACCATCTACTACAGCTGGATCAACAACAACAGGTAATTCCTTCTCATCTCTCTGTAATCGTTTTAACTTGTTCTGCTTCCTTGTAGTTCAGATGCTTACGCTTCTCTATTTTAAGTTATGTATATGCATTCCAATTAAATATTTCAAATGCAAATTTCCTTTTTTTCAATAAACTACTGCATTGCAATCATTGACAAAGATGCCATGGCCAATTATTGCATGCCTTAGGACATTATCACAGGTGATAATGCTGTAACACATGCAATAATTTGATTTTCAAGGCATTAAAATTTAAATTAGGGAAAGGGGCTGGAGTTAAGAGGAGTTCGGGGGGGTTAGGGAAATTGGATGGTAACAGTGCTGCTGGCGATAATGTCTTGGACATCATTGTAGCGTGGGAAATAACAACGCCTTTTTGCATGGTTCTACTGGGCGATGATATGCGGCACGGCCGCTCTGTGGCAGGTGAAACCACACTGCCGTGATGCTTCCAAATACACACTAGCACCTTCCCAACCCTTTTATCACTTCCCTACCCTCTTTATCACCTCAGCTCATCATTGTGTGGGGAATGATGAATCTAGCCCTTTTTTTAAACTTCAAATTCAGGTTATTTTCAATTATATTGTGTAATTTTTCTAAACCTTTCTTATCAATTCTAACCTAAATATGTGTTATTTTCATAGGACCAACTACTACAGCTGGATCAACAACAACAGGTAATTCCTTCTCATCTCTCTGTAATCGTTTTAACTTGTTCTGCTTCCTTTTAGCTGAACGACCTCCTGCAGTCGATCTCCTGCCGGCGCCATTTTCCGTACGGAAAACGATTCGCGGCAAGAAATCGCTTCCTGAACCCCGCTGGACTCCCAGAAACTTTTGGCCAGCTTGGGGGGGCCTCCTGACCCCCACAAGACTTGCCAAAAGTCCAGCGGGGGTCCGGAACGACCTCCTGCGTCGAATCGTTTTTGTCTATGGCCGCCGCCATTTTGCAGCGGCCATTTTGCAAAATGGCGCCGGCTGAAGACAACAGGATTCAATTGAGGGGGCCGTTCCGGACCGCCGCCGTTCTGGACCACCGCTGGATCCCCAGGTAATTTAAAGCATTTGGGGGGGGGGTTCGGGAGGGTGGGGATTTAATTTAAAGGGTCGGGGGTGTGTTTTAGGGGGTTGGCACACGATTTTAACGATTTTCACGATAGTTTACCCACCCAAACGGCAACAATACGATTCCCTCCCCCTCCCAGCCGAAATCGATCGTTAAGACGATCGAGGACACGATTCACATCTCTACTTACCAGCAGTTTCAATATCAATGGGTAGCCATTTATGTAATTAACTCATCAGTTATCCGTTTAAATGCCTTTGGAATATTGAACCCATTATAGCTGTAGAATAATGGAATGTGCTTCCTCTGTGTTCAAATGTCATTATGAATTTGTAATAAACATTCCACTGAATGAGAACGGTTTAGTATAGGGAGAAGCACCAATCCAAATTCTAAAATATCATTCAAATAATGTTTACAGTGAATACTTAGTTTTTGGATGTTACCATATACGTAATATTTCTTTGGATACTATATTTTCATACCTGCCATATACAATTCTTTCCTCTTCTTACCTAATAATTTTCTGATTTTCATAGGAATAACTTCCCCATCAGCAAATGAAAACGGTATTATATATTTATATCTCAGCAAATGTTTAAGTTGCTTCTGCTTCTTCTTATTTTACATGCTAAATTCTAGATTTGTTACCTTTGATATATATACATTATAATTAAATATTAAAAAGTGCATTATAAAACCCCAGCACATGCATCAATTAGTAGACTTGGAGGACCTAACTCTTTATTGGGAGAAAAGGGATAACTGGGTAAAACTGGGAAAGATCGCGAATCCCACTATAAAATCCCCCGATTGAAAGGGTAGAAGTTGGATTTGCCCGTCCACATAAATTCAGTGCGCATGTGTGCATGGCGAGACTATTTTATGAGATGAATGCATATACTCTCACTATTGATAAAATAGACATATCCCTGGGCACAAGCAGACAAATATGTGCAATGATGTGCCTCTGCACCTGTTTAAAGTAATGATTATTTTTATTTTTTTAAGATTTCATTTGATTTTCTTTTTGCATTTTCATTTGGATTTGTTTTATCTTCTTTTGGTTTAGTTTTCTTTAATTGAAATGAAATATCAAAAACAATATAAACATTTGAAATTTAAACGATTAAAAACCACAAAACATGAAGTTCCAAAATAATGCATCCTATGTCCTGGGCCTCCTAAAATCTACCCATGTGATTTACCCTGCACCATCATACCCCAAATGTGTCTTCATTTTAATATTAATCATTTCCAATCTGGTATGAACCCCTGTTACTACTAAAATGCTGCAGCCACTATTGCAAGTAATGAAAGTACTGTGAAAGTAGATCTAATGGAATTATTATTGAAGGCAGCAATGGTGGAGAAAGAACAATTAGTCTTCAATCCTTTCTCATGAATTTTTAAATGGAAATGAATACTAGGGGTGTGCATTCGTTTTGAACTTATATGTAAAACGCAACTTTTTTTTTTTTAACTTAAAAAAGTGATGAGGCGAAAACGATCGGATTTCCAACTTATTCAACATAGCTTTGTTGAATACGTTGGAAATCGCGATTGTTGATCCTAAATAAAAATTTAAACCCCTCACCCTCCTTAATCCCCCCCCCCCAAGACTTACCAAAACTCCCTGGTGGTCCAGCGGGGAGTCAGGACGCCATTTCTGTACTCCTTTGCGAGGAGCACGTGACGTCCGCGTCACTCCGACGTGACGCCGACGTCACGTGATTCCCCGCGCGTTCGCTCCGGGACCCTCGTTGGACCCAAAAGGAACTTTTGGCCAGCTTGGGGGGGAGGCCCCCCCAAGCTGGCCAAAAGGAGTACAGAAATGGCGTCCTGACTCCCCGCTGGACCACCAGGGAGTTTTAGTAAGTCTTAGGGGGGGGGATTAAGGAGGGTGAGGGGTTTAAATTTTTATTTAGGGAACTGGAGCACGTATGGACATAGACTCAACTTATGGAATTCTCCATATGTCCATATTGACCGAAATTGACCCCCCCTTTCGACTTATGGACTTATGAACATAAACTTTTGGTCTGCACATCCCTAATGAATACACCATAGAGGAAAATGTATTAAATAAATGCTGGGGAGAAAGAAAATAGGTGCATGATAATTCATCTGTGGTGATGATGTCACAGCTCATAGCTAAGTAGCTTGGGTTCTATTTTCAGTTACTCTGTTGTTGGCTCTTTAGCCGTTTAAATATATCCAGCTAACTACAGGTTATATTTTGCGGCTACCTTTAAGACAGGCCTATGAAACGACCATAGTTAGCTGAATAGGATAAGCAGCTAACGCCGAATGTTGGAGATAGACGTGTATCGTATGCAGATACTTCGCTTTCCCCATAAATGCCTCCATCCCTTCCCCAGAATGCCCCATATTAATGAGAGTGGCTTACCAGCAGTTTCAATATCAATGGGTTGCCATTTATGTAATTAACTCATCAGTTATCCGTTTAAATGCCTTTGGAATATTGAACCCATTCTGTGGGGAATGATGAATCTAGCCCTTTTTTTAAACTTCAAATTCAGGTTATTTTCAATTATATTGTGTAATTTTTCTAAACCTTTCTTATCAATTCTAACCTAAATATGTGTTATTTTCATAGGACCAACTACTACAGCTGGAGCAACAACAACAGGTAATTCCTTCTCATCTCTCTGTAATCGTTTTAACTTGTTCTGCTTCCTTGTAGTTCAGATGCTTATGCTTCCCTATTTTAAGTTATGTATATGCATTCCAATTAAATATTTCAAATGCAAATTTCCTTTTTTTCAATAAACTACTGCATTGGAATCATTGACCAAGATGCCATGGCCAATTATTGCATGCCTTAGGACATTATCACAGGTGATAATGCTCTAACACATGCAATAATTTGATTTTCAAGGCATTAAAATTTAAATTAGGGAAAGGGGCTGGAGTTAAGAGGAGTTCCGGGGGGTTAGGGAAACTGAGTGGTAACAGTGCTGCTGGCGATAATGTCTTGGACCTTATTGCAGGTAGTAGCGTGGGAAATAACAACGCCTTTTTGCATGGTGCTATGGGGCGATTATATGCGGCATGGCCGCAGTGTGGCAGGTGAAACCACACTGCAGTGATGCTTCCAGATACACACTAGCACCTTCCCAACCCTTTTCTCACTTCCCCACCCTGTTTATCACCTGAGCTCATCATTCTGTGGGGAATGATGTATCTCGCCCTTTTTTTAAACTTCAGATTCAGGTTATTTTCAATTATATTGTGTATTTTTTCTAAAGCTTTCCTATCAATTCTAACCTAAATGTGTTATTTTCATAGGACCAACTACTACAGCTGGATCAACAACCACAGGTATTTCCTTCTCATCTCTCTGTAATTGTTTTAACTAGTTCTGCTTCCTTTTAGTTCAGATGCTTATGGTTCTCTATTTTAAGTTATGTATATGCATTCCAATTAAATATTTCAAATGCAAATTTCCTTTTTTTCAATAAACTACTGCATTGGAATCATTGACAAATGTGCCATGGCCAATTATTGCATGCCTTAGGACATTATCACAGGTGATAATGCTGTAACACATGCAATAATTTGATTTTCACGGCATTAAAATTTAAATTAGGGAAAGGGGCTAGAGTTAAGAGGAGTTCAGGGGGTTAGGGAAACTGAGTGGTAACAGTGCTGCTGGCGATAATGTCTTGGACATCATTGCAGGTAGTAGCGTGGGAAATAACAACGCCTTTTTGCATGGTGCTACGGGGCGATAATATGCGGCATGGCCGCACTGTGGCAGGTGAAACCACACTGCAGTGATGCTTCCAGATACACACTAGCACCATCCCAACCCTTTTCTCACTTCCCCACCCTGTTTATCACCTCAGCTCATCATTCTGTGGGGAATGATGTATCTAGCCCTTTTTTTAAACTTCAGATTCAGGTTATTTTCAATTATATTGTGTAATTTTTCTAAACCTTTCCTATCAATTCTAACCTAAATATGTGTTATTTTCATAGGACCATCTACTACAGCTGGATCAACAACAACAGGTAATTCCTTCTCATCATCTCTGTAATCGTTTTAACTTGTTCTGCTTCCTTGTAGTTCAGATGCTTACGCTTCTCTATTTTAAGTTATGTATATGCATTCCAATTAAATATTTCAAATGCAAATTTCCTTTTTTTCAATAAACTACTGCATTGGAATCATTGACCAAGATGCCATGGCCAATTATTGCCTGCCTTAGGACATTATCACAGGTGATAATGCTCTAACACATGCAATAATTTGATTTTCATGGCATTAAAATTTAAATTAGGGAAAGGGGCTGGAGTTAAGAGGAGTTCGGGGGGGTAAGGGAAATTGGGTGGTAACAGTGCTGCTGGCGATAATGTCTTGGACATTATTGCAGGTAGTAGCGTGGGAAATAACAACGCCTTTTTGCATGGTGCTACGGGGCGATAATATGCGGCACGGCCGCACTGTGGCAGGTGAAACCACACTGCCGTGATGCTTCCAGATACACACTAGCACCTTCCCAACCCTTTTCTCACTTCCCCACCCTCTTT
This sequence comes from Rhinatrema bivittatum, assembly GCF_901001135.1. Lineage (NCBI taxonomy): Eukaryota > Metazoa > Chordata > Amphibia > Gymnophiona > Rhinatrematidae > Rhinatrema > Rhinatrema bivittatum. The sequence goes on along the minus strand of NW_021820858.1, from coordinate 139,835 downwards.
ATCACCTCAGCTCATCATTCTGTGGGGAATGATGAATCTAGCCCTTTTTTTAAACTTCAAATTCAGGTTATTTTCAATTATATTGTGTAATTTTTCTAAACCTTTCTTATCAATTCTAACCTAAATATGTGTTATTTTCATAGGACCAACTACTACAGCTGGATCAACAACAACAGGTAATCCTTCTCATCTCTCTGTAATCGTTTTAACTTGTTCTGCTTCCTTGTAGTTCAGATGCTTACGCTTCTCTATTTTAAGTTATGTATATGCATTCCAATTAAATATTTCAAATGCAAATTTCCTTTTTTTCAATAAACTACTGCATTGGAATCATTGACCAAGATGCCATGGCCAATTATTGCATGCCTTAGGACATTATCACAGGTGATAATGCTCTAACACATGCAATAATTTGATTTTCACGGCATTAAAATTTAAATTAGGGAAAGGGGCTGGAGTTAAGAGGAGTTCGGGGGGGTTAGAGAAATTGGATGGTAACAGTGCTGCTGGCGATAATGTCTTGGACATCATTGCAGGTAGTAGCGTGGGAAATAACAACGCCTTTTTGCATGGTGCTACGGGGCGATAATATGCGGCATGGCCGCACTGTGGCAGGTGAAACCACTCTGCCGTGATGCTTCCAGATACACACTAGCACCTTCCCAACCCTTTTCTCACTTCCCCACCCTCTTTATCACCTCAGCTCATCATTCTGTGGGGAATGATGTATCTAGCCCTTTTTTTAAACTTCAGATTCAGGTTATTTTCAATTATATTGTGTAATTTTTCTAAACCTTTCCTATCAATTCTAACCTAAATATGTGTTATTTTCATAGGACCATCTACTACAGCTGGATCAACAACAACAGGTAATTCCTTCTCATCTCTCTGTAATCGTTTTAACTTGTTCTGCTTCCTTGTAGTTCAGATGCTTACGCTTCTCTATTTTAAGTTATGTATATGCATTCCAATTAAATATTTCAAATGCAAATTTCCTTTTTTTCAATAAACTACTGCATTGGAATCATTGACCAAGATGCCATGGCCAATTATTGCATGCCTTAGGACATCATCACAGGTGATAATGCTCTAACACATGCAATAATTTGATTTTCAAGGCATTAAAATTTAAATTAGGGAAAGGGGCTGGAGTTAAGAGGAGTTCGGGGGGGTTAGGGAAACTGAGTGGTAACAGTGCTGCTGGCGATAATGTCTTGGACATCATTGCAGGTAGTAGCGTGGGAAATAACAACGCCTTTTTGCATGGTGCTACGGGGCGATTATATGCGGCACGGCCGCACTGTGGCAGGTGAACCCACACTGCCGTGATGCTTCCAGATACACACTAGCACCTTCCCAACCCTTTTCTCACTTTTCTCACGTTTCTCACGTTTCTCACGTTTGACAAAGTTCCTCATGAGAGGCTTCTAGGAAAAGTAAAAAGTCATGGGATAGGTGGCGATGTCCTTTCGTGGATTGCAAACTGGCTAAAAGACAGGAAACAGAGAGTAGGATTAAATGGGCAATTTTCTCAGTGGAAGGGAGTGGACAGTGGAGTACCTCAGGGTTCTGTGTTGGGACCCTTACTGTTCAATATATTTATAAATGATCTGGAAAGAAATACGACGAGTGAGATAATCAAATTTGCAGATGACACAAAATTGTGCAGAGTAGTTAAATCACAAGCAGATTGTGATAAATTGCAGGAAGACCTTGTGAGACTGGAAAATTGGGCATCCAAATGGCAGATGAAATTTAATGTGGATAAGTGCACGGTGATGCATATAGGGAAAAATAACCCATGCTATAATTACACGATGTTGGGTTCCATATTAGGTGCTACAACCCAAGAAAGTAGGGATGTGAATCGTGTCCTCGATCGTCTTAACGATCGATTTCGGCTGGGAGGGGGAGGGAATCATATTGTTGCCGTTTGGGGGGGTAAAATATCGTGAAAAATCGTTAAAAATCGTTAAAAATCGAAAAATCGAAAAATCGAAAAACCGGCACATTAAAACCCCCTAAAACCCACCCCCGACCCTTTAAATTAAATCCCCCACCCTCCCGAACCCCATCCCTCGCCGGAACATCGTTAAAAATCGAAAAATCGAAAAACCGGCACACTAAAACCCCCTAAAACCCACCCCCGACCCTTTAAATTAAATCCCCCACCCTCCCGAACCCACCCCCAAATAACTTAAATAACCTGCGGGTCCAGCGGCGGTCCGGAACGGGCTCCTGCTCCTCAATCTTGTCGTCTTCAGCCGGCGCCATTTTCCAAAATGGCGCCGAAAAATGGCGGCGGCCATAGACGAAAAAGATTGGACGGCAGGAGGTCCTTCCGGACCCCCGCTGGACTTTTGGCAAGTCTCGTGGGGGTCAGGAGGCCCCCCACAAGCTGGCCAAAAGTTCCTGGAGGTCCAGCGGGGGTCAGGGAGCGATTTCCCGCCGCGAATCGTTTTCGTACGGAAAATGGCGCCGGCAGGAGATCGACTGCAGGAGGTCGTTCAGCGAGGCGCCGGAACCCTCGCTGAACGACCTCCTGCAGTCGATCTCCTGCCGGCGCCATTTTCCGTACGTAAAATGGCGCCGGCCATACGCGTATGGCCGGCGCCATTGTCCGTACGAAAACGATTCGCGGCGGGAAATCGCTCCCTGACCCCCGCTGGACCTCCAGGAACTTTTGGCCAGCTTGTGGGGGGCCTCCTGACCCCCACGAGACTTGCCAAAAGTCCAGCGGGGGTCCGGAAGGACCTCCTGCCGTCCAATCTTTTTCGTCTATGGCCGCCGCCATTTTTCGGCGCCATTTTGGAAAATTGCGCCGGCTGAAGATGACAAGATTCAGGAGCAGGAGCCCGTTCCGGACCGCTGCCGTTCCGGACCGCCGCTGGACCCGCAGGTTATTTAAGTTATTTGGGGGGGGGTTCGGGAGGGTGGGGGATTTAATTTAAAGGGTCGGGGGTGGGTTTTAGGGGGTTTTAGTGTGCCGGCTCACGATTCTAACGATTTATAACGATAAATCGTTAGAATCTGTATTGTATTGTGTTCCATAACGGTTTAAGACGATATTAAAATTATCGGACGATAATTTTAATCGTCCTAAAACGATTCACATCCCTACAAGAAAGAGATCTAGGTGTCATAGTGGATAACACATTGAAATCGTCGGTTCAGTGTGCTGCGGCAGTCAAAAAAGCAAACAGAATGTTGGGAATTATTAGAAAAGGAATGATGAATAAAACGGAAAATGTCATAATGCCTCTGTATCGCTCCATGGTGAGACCGCACCTTGAATACTGTGTACAATTCTGGTCGCCGCATCTCAAAAAAGATATAATTGCGATGGAGAAGGTACAGAGAAGGGCTACCAAAATGATAAGGGGAATGGAACAACTCCCCTATGAGGAAAGACTAAAGAGGTTAGGACTTTTCAGCTTGGAGAAGAGACGACTGAGTTGGGATATGATAGAGGTGTTTAAAATCATGAGAGGTCTAGAACTGGTAGATGTGAATCGGTTATTTACTCTTTCGGATAGTAGAAGGACTAGGGGACACTCCATGAAGTTAGCATGGGGCACATTTAAAACTAATCGGAGAAAGTTCTTTTTTACTCAACGCACAATTAAACTCTGGAATTTGTTGCCAGAGAATGTGGTTCGTGCAGTTAGTATAGCTGTGTTTAAAAAAGGATTGGATAAGTTCTTGGAGTAGAAGTCCATTACCTGCTATTAAGTTCACTTAGAGAATAGCCACTGCCATTAGCAATGGTTACATGGAATAGACTTAGTTTTTGGGTACTTGCCAGGTTCTTATGGCCTGGATTGGCCACTGTTGGAAACAGGATGCTGGGCTTGATGGACCCTTGGTCTGACCCAGTATGGCATTTTCTTATGTTCTTATGTTCTTATGTTTATCACCTCAGCTCATCATTCTGTGGGGAATGATGTATCTAGCCCTTTTTTTAAACTTCAGATTCAGGTTATTTTCAATTATATTGGATAATTTTTCTAAACCTTTCCTATCAACTCTAACCTAAATATGTGTTATTTTCATAGGACCATCTACTACAGCTGGATCAACAACAACAGGTAATTCCTTCTCATCACTCTGTAATCGTTTTAACTTGTTCTGCTTCCTTGTAGTTCAGATGCTTACGCTTCTCTATTTTAAGTTATGTATATGCAATCCAATTAAATATTTCAAATGCAAATTTCCTTTTTTTCAATAAACTACTGCATTGGAATCATTGACCAAGATGCCATGGCCAATTATTGCCTGCCTTAGGACATTATCACAGGTGATAATGCTCTAACACATGCAATAATTTGATTTTCATGGCATTTAAATTTAGATTAGGGAAAGGGGTTGGAGTTAAGAGGAGTTCGGGGGGGTAAGGGAAATTGGGTGGTAACAGTGCTGCTGGCGATAATGTCTTGGACATCATTGCAGGTAGTAGCGTGGGAAATAACAACGCCTTTTTGCATGGTGCTACGGGACGAAAATATGCGGCATGGCCGCTCTGTGGCAGGTGAAACCACACTGCAGTGATGCTTCCAGATACACACTAGCACCTTCCCAACCCTTTTCTCACTTCCCCACCCTCTTTATCACCTCAGCTCATCATTCTGTGGAGAATGATGAATCTAGCCCTTTTTTTAAACTTCAAATTCAGGTTATTTTCAATTATATTGTGTAATTTTTCTAAACCTTTCTTATCCCAGGACAAGCAGGATGCTAGTCCTCACATATGGGTGACATCAGTAATGGAGCCCTATGTACGGAAAACTTCTGTAAAAGTTTCTATGAAACTTTTGACTGGCACCAGAGTGCCTACTGAGCATGCCCAGCATGTCATGATATTCCCTGCCACAGGGGTCTCCCTTTAGTCTTCTTTTTTCCGCGAAGCAGTTAGCCTCGCGGGTATTAGGAGTCCTGTGGGATTCTCTACAATATTTTCCTCACGGAAAGCTTAGAAAAACTTAACCGCAAAGGGTCTCCCTTCAGTAGTCATCGTGGTAAGTTTTTTCTTATTGATCGCGGTTCCGTTCCGTTTTTTCTCTCAATTTTTGAGCCTGAGTCACAGGCCGTCGACGGCTGTCCGGCCACAAAATGGCTACGGGCTTCAAAAAATGCCCAAAATGCGCCAGAAATATGTCCATCACAGACCCTCACCAGGACTGTGTCCTCTGCCTTGGTGAAGGGCATGATGTAAAAAATTGTCCCTTATGCGCTACGATGACCTCGAAAGGTCGACGTCTCCGGCTCGACAAAATGGAACAGTTGGTTAAAACACAAATGGTTACTGTTCCATCTACTTCCACACAATCGTCTCCGGCTGGGTCGATCAGGAAAGTCGTCCTGAAAAAGCGTCATTCAGGTGAGTCGGGAGACGCTCCATTCTCCTCCCCCTCACCATCGTCCAGAGCGTCAACGTCGGGCAGCGAAAAAGCCCGCGAAAAGGATAAGCATCGCCATCGGCATCGCAGGCCGCATACGGCATCCACCGCCCCGATACCCGGCGAGCCATCGACTGAGGACGGGACACCGGTTAAGAAAGCCCGGCTCCAAAGTAAGGCTTCCGAGCCATCGACGGGCCGATCCTCGCCGATTTCGGCGGAAGGAATCGTACCTCCTCAGGGACCTGAGGATGTACTGCTGTCGCCACCACCGCCTCCCCCCATGGGTGCTCTGTTCACATCATCCATGCGGGCGGAACTTGACGTTTATATACGCCAAGCGGTCAAGGATGCCTTCATCGAGGCGATGCCACGGCCTCCTACTCCGGTTTTGCCATCGACACCGATCATCGTGCGATCTCCGATTCCATCGCCAATCCCCTCGAGGCCGATGCCGAGAAAATCACCGCTCTCCTCGATGACGCCGGTTCCATCACCGATTCCGCCCATACCGCAACCACCGGTCCCAACGATGCCGATGCCTCAGCTGCCATCGATTCCAAGGCGGCCACCGACTACGATGACACCGTCGGTGCCTACTCAGGAGTCCATTTTTCAACCTTTAATGGACAAGCTGGACTCCCTTATCCAATTCTTCTCCTCTTCACCACAGCCTCTAGATGCTGAGGGACATCAGGAACCATTACCAGGTCCCTCGGGTGTCATGCCACCCCTCAGACCTCAAACTCCACTATCTGAATTCCCAGTTAAGCCTACTAGGCCAACAGGGCATCCTCTGGACACTAGTGACCAAGAATTCTCCTCTGAAGAAGATATCCTCTCTGAGCCTTCCCCACCAGAGGATAGAAGAAAGTCACCACCAGAGGATCTTTCTTTTTCAAACTTTATAAAAGAAATGTCTGAAACAATCCCTTTCTCCCTCCTCTCAGAGGTAGACAGCAGGCAAAAAACCTTGGAGGTACTTCAATTTGTGGATCCTCCAAAGGAAATTCTTGCTATTCCTGTTCACGAGGTTTTACAGGAATTGATGTATAGGATATGGGAACACCCTGGGTCTGTAGCAGCAGTAAATAAGCGTGCGGATGCCACTTATCTAGTTCAGCCCATCCCAGGGTTCCAAAAAACTCAATTGCCGCATCATTCAGTAGTGGTTGAGTCGGCCCAAAAGAAGGCCAAGAGATTAAAGCAACATGCCTCCATACCTCCTGGAAAGGATAATAGGTTCTTGGACAATCTTGGCCGGAAAATCTTCCAAGCTGCCATGCTGGTATCCAGAATAAATTCTTACCAGCTTTTTATGAATCAATACCAGCGTGACCTGTGGAAGCAGGTTGAATCACTATCAAACCAATTGCCTGACCACCTTCAGGAAGGATTCCAAGCCCTCGTGCATAAAGGCCTAGAGGCAGGTAAACACGAGGTTCGGGCCACATACGATTCCTTCGAGACAGCCTCCAGATTGTCTGCATCAGGAATAACAGCTAGGAGATGAGCCTGGTTAAAATCGTCGGAGCTGAGACCAGAGGTGCAGGAACGCTTGGCAGATCTGCCTTGCCTAGGGGAAAACCTCTTTGGCGATAAAGTCAAAGAGGCGGTAGCAACCATCAAGGACCATACAGAAACCCTTAAACAGCTGTCTCAGCTGCCACAAGAGTTACATCAACCTTCAAGGAGGCCTCCAAGAAGGGAATCAAGGAAACCATATTGCCGCCCTAGGCGGTATTATCCTCCAGCAGCCAGGCCCAGACAACAAAGACCTGCTCAACGGGCTCAGCCTCGCCAAAGACCTGCTAGGCCTCAACTGCCTCCGCCTGCGGCGTCCACTTCTGGATTTTGAAGTACAACCAGAGGGCATGAGTCATTCCCAAAATCCTTATCCACAAGTACCTGTCGGGGGCCGAATTGCTCACCACCTTCAAACTTGGACCTCCATTACAACAGACCAATGGGTACTCTCAATTATATCTCAAGGGTACCGCTTGGACTTCCTCACTGTACCAAGAGACAATCCTCCTATTCCGTCTTGGACAGTGTCTCATCATTACACAATCCTGCAAGCAGAATTATCCACCCTCCTGACTGCCAGGGCCATCGAAAGAGTTCCCAGGCCTCAGTGGGGCAGAGGATTCTACTCCCGATATTTCCTCATTCCAAAGAAAACCGGGGGCCTACGTCCTATCCTGGACCTCAGAAATCTCAACAAATTTCTAAAGAAGGAAAAATTCAGGATGGTGTCCTTAGGCACCATGCTACCTCTTCTTCAAAAAGGAGATTGGCTCTGCTCTCTGGATCTTCAAGATGCTTACGCTCACATTCCCATTTTCCCTCCTCATCGACAGTACCTGCGATTTCTGATACAAGGTCAACATTTCCAATACAGAGTGCTGCCATTCGGCCTTGCATCAGCACCTCGAGTATTCACAAAATGTCTAGCAGTAGCGGTGGCACATCTTCACAAGCAAAAAGTGCATGTGTTCCCCTACTTGGACGATTGGCTCATCAAGAGTCATACACAAAGCGGAGCTTTCACATCTCTCCATCTCACAATAAGAGTGCTTCACTCCTTGGGGTTTCTCATCAATTACAACAAATCCCATCTCACACCATCTCACCAGTTGCAGTTCATAGGTGCAGATCTCAACACCATCACAGCAAAGGCCTTTCTTCCAAAAGACCGGGCTCAAACGCTCGTTCTCCTGGCGCACTCTATTCGCAATCAATATACAGTCACGGCTCATCAGTGCCTCACCCTACTCGGGCACATGGCTTCAACAGTTCACGTCACTCCCATGGCCAGACTGACCATGCGACTAATGCAATGGACACTCAAATCTCAATGGATTCAAGCCATTCAGCCACTGTCCACTCACATTCAGATAACACCAGATCTGAAGTTTTCCCTTCTCTGGTGGACATCACCGATCAACTTGCTCAAGGGCCTACCTTTCCAGCAACCAGTTCCACAAGTGACTTTAACTACAGATGCGTCCACCTTGGGATGGGGAGCGCACATTGCTCATCTGAAAACACAGGGCAAGTGGACAAAGCAAGAAGCCTCCTTTCAGATAAACTTCCTGGAGCTTCGAGCTATACGCTATGCTCTATATGCATTCAAGGACTGCCTTTCACACAAGACTGTTCTGATCCAAACGGACAACACAGTAGCCATGTGGTACATCAACAAACAGGGAGGTACAGGCTCGTACCTCCTTTGTCAGGAAGCAGCTCAAATATGGGACTGGGCCCTAGCACACTCAATTCTACTACGGGCCACCTACCTAGCAGGCATCCACAACACAGTAGCGGATCGCCTCAGTCGTCACTTCCAACCACACGAGTGGTCTCTAGACCCGACCCTGGCAGCCAAGATATTCCAACGCTGGGGTCAACCGTCAATAGATCTCTTTGCGTCCCATCTGAACTACAAAGTGAACAATTACTGCTCTCTCCTCTTGCAGCAGAACAGCTTACCAAAGGACACGTTTGCTCGCCATTGGAACTCAGGCCTGTTATACGCGTATCCACCAATACCGCTCATAACCAAAACTCTGGTGAAACTTCAACAGGACAAGGGGACCATGATACTCATAGCCCCATATTGGCCTCGACAAGTATGGTTCCCCACTCTGCTAGATCTCTCAGTCAGGGATCCAATTCGCCTGGGAGTAGCTCCCAATCTCATAACTCAGGAACAGGGACAGTTGCGCCATCCCAACCTTCAATCCCTATCCCTGACAGCATGGATGTTGAAAGCTTGATCTTACAACCATTCAACCTTTCAACCACTATATCTCAGGTACTAATAGCTGCACGTAAACCTTCCACTAGAAAAAATTATTCCTACAAATGGAAATGGTTTACTTTATGGTGCACTCAGAAAGATTTAGATCCTTTCACTTGCCCCACTACCTCGCTACTAGATTACCTTTACCATCTCTCAGACTCTGGACTTAAGACGTCATCTGTAAGGGTACACTTAAGTGCAATCTCAGCTTATCATAACAAGCTAGGAGATGCACCTCTCTCCACACAGCCTCTCGTCAGTAAATTCATGAGAGGCCTAACTCACATTAAACCTCCAGTTCATTCCCCAAGCATTCAATGGGACCTGAACGTAGTTTTAACCAGGCTTATGCGTTCTCCCTTTGAACCCATAAATACCTGTGACCTTAAATTCCTTACTTGGAAAACGGTATTTCTCATAGCCATTACATCAGCTAGAAGGGTCAGCGAACTACAAGCACTAGTAACTTACGAACCCTTCACGAAGTTCCTTCATGACAGAGTAGTCCTCCGTACACATCCAAAATTCCTTCCTAAGGTTGTCACGGAATTTCATTTAAACCAAACAATAGTTTTACCTACATTCTTTCCTAGGCCTCACTCTCACCAGGGAGAGAGAGCCTTACACACTTTGGACTGTAAACGTGCGTTATCCTTCTATTTAAACCGCACTACAGCCCAAAGAAAATCAAATCAGCTGTTTGTATCCTATGATCCAAACAAACCAGGTAAAGCAGTGGGTAAGCATACTCTGTCAAACTGGCTAGCAGATTGCATACAATTTTGTTATGAAAAAGCAGGCCTTACTCTTCAAGGGCGAGTAAAAGCACACTCAGTAAGAGCGATGTCAACTTCAGTAGCACACCTTCGCTCTATACCTATTCTGGACATTTGCAAAGCAGCAACATGGAGTTCTCTTCATACCTTTGCAGCTCACTACTGTTTAGACAAAGAGGGAAGACAAGAGTCAGCCTATGGACAATCTGTCTTAAAGAACTTGTTTCCAGTTTAACCCCAACTCTTTCCACATCCAGCCTGCTGTGATCTTCGACTGATTCATTTCAACAACATTACATCACTGTTGCTTCAGCACAAAATGACTCAGCCTCTAGCTTGCTAATCACCCATATGTGAGGACTAGCATCCTGCTTGTCCTGGGATAAAGCAAAATTGCTTACCTTGTAATAGGTGTTATCCCAGGACAGCAGGATGTAGTCCTCACGAAACCCACCCGCCACCCCGCGGAGTTGGGTCCGATACGTTTTATTATTTTATTTTTGGCTAACGCTATTTGCTACAATCAAAGACTAAAGGGAGACCCCTGTGGCAGGGAATATAATGACATGCTGGGCATGCTCAGTAGGCACTCTGGTGCCAGTCAAAAGTTTCATAGAAACTTTTACAGAAGTTTTCCGTACATAGGGCTCCATTACTGATGTCACCCATATGTGAGGACTACATCCTGCTGTCCTGGGATAACACCTATTACAAGGTAAGCAATTTTGCTTTATCAATTCTAACCTAAATATGTGTTATTTTCATAGGACCAACTACTACACCTGGATCAACAACAACAGGTAAATCCTTCTCATCTCTCTGTAATCGTTTTAACTTGTTCTGCTTCCTTGTAGTTCAGATGCTTACGCTTCTCTATTTTAAGTTATGTATATGCATTACAATTAAATATTTCAAATGCAAATTTCCTTTTTTTCAATAAACTACTGCATTGGAATCATTGACCAAGATGCCATGGCCAATTATTGCATGCCTTAGGACATTATCACAGGTGATAATGCTCTAACACATGCAATAATTTGATTTTCACGGCATTAAAATTTAAATTAGGGAAAGGGGCTGGAGTTAAGAGGAGTTCGGGGGGGTTAGGGAAACTGAGTGGTAACAGTGCTGCTGGCGATAATGTCTTGGACATCATTGCAGGTAGTAGCGTGGGAAATAACAACGCCTTTTTGCATGGTGCTACGGGGCGATAATATGCGGCACGGCCGCACTGTGGCAGGTGAAACCACACTGCAGTGATGCTTCCAGATACACACTAGCACCTTCCCAACCCTTTTCTCACTTCCCCACCCTCTTTATCACCTCAGCTCATCATTCTGTGGGGAATGATGTATCTAGCCCTTTTTTTAAACTTCAGATTCAGGTTATTTTCAATTATATTGTGTAATTTTTCTAAACCTTTCCTATCAATTCTAACCTAAATATGTGTTATTTTCATAGGGCCATCTACTACAGCTGGATCAACAACAACAGGTAATTCCTTCTCATCACTCTGTAATCGTTTTAACTTGTTCTGCTTCCTTGTAGTTCAGATGCTTACGCTTCTCTATTTTAAGTATGTATATGCATTCCAATTAAATATTTCAAATGCAAATTTCCTTTTTTTCAATAAACTACTGCATTGGAATCATTGACCAAGATGCCATGGCCAATTATTGCCTGCCTTAGGACTTTATCACAGGTGATAATGCTCTAACACATGCAATAATTTGATTTTCATGGCATTAAAGTTTAGATTAGGGAAGGGGTTGGAGTTAAGAGGAGTTCAGGGGGGTAAGGGAAATTGGGTGGTAACAGTGCTGCTGGCGATAATGTCTTGGACCTTACTGCAGGTAGTAGCGTGGGAAATAACAACGCCTTTTTGCATGGTGCTACAGGGCGATTATATGCGGCACGGCCGCACTGTAGCAGGTGAAACCACACTGCCGTGATGCTTCCAGATACACACTAGCACCTTCCCAACCCTTTTCTCACTTCCCCACCCTCTTTATCACCTCAGCTCATCATTCTGTGGGGAATGATGAATCTAGCCCTTTTTTTAAACTTCAAATTCAGGTTATTTTCAATTATATTGTGTAATTTTTCTAAACCTTTCCTATCAATTCTAACCTAAATATGTGTTATTTTCATAGGACCAACTACTACAGCTGGATCAACAACAACAGGTAATTCCTTCTCATCTCTCTGTAATCGTTTTAACTTGTTCTGCTTCCTTGTAGTTCAGATGCTTACGCTTCTCTATTTTAAGTTATGTATATGCATTCCAATTAAATATTTCAAATGCAAATTTCCTTTTTTTCAATAAACTACTGCATTGGAATCATTGACCAAGATGCCATGGCCAATTATTGCATGCCTTAGGACATCATCACAGGTGATAATGCTCTAACACATGCAATAATTTGATTTTCACACCATTAAAATTTAAATTAGGGAAAGGGGCTGGAGTTAAGAGGAGTTCGGGGGGTTTAGGGAAACTGAGTGGTAACAGTGCTGCTGGCGATAATGTCTTGGACATCATTGCAGGTAGTAGCGTGGGAAATAACAACGCCTTTTTGCATGGTGCTACGGGGCGATAATATGCGGCACGGCCGCACTGTGGCAGGTGAAACCACTCTGCCGTGATGCTTCCAGATACACACTAGCACCTTCCCAACCCTTTTCTCACTTCCCCACCCTCTTTATCACCTCAGCTCATCATTCTGTGGGGAATGATGTATCTAGCCCTTTTTTTAAACTTCAGATTCAGGTTATTTTCAATTATATTGTGTAATTTTTCTAAACCTTTCCTATCAACTCTAACCTAAATATGTGTTATTTTCATAGGGCCATCTACTACAGCTGGATCAACAACAACAGGTAATTCCTTCTCATCACTCTGTAATCGTTTTAACTTGTTCTGCTTCCTTGTAGTTCAGATGCTTACGCTTCTCTATTTTAAGTATGTATATGCATTCCAATTAAATATTTCAAATGCAAATTTCCTTTTTTTCAATAAACTACTGCATTGGAATCATTGACCAAGATGCCATGGCCAATTATTGCCTGCCTTAGGACTTTATCACAGGTGATAATGCTCTAACACATGCAATAATTTGATTTTCATGGCATTAAAGTTTAGATTAGGGAAGGGGTTGGAGTTAAGAGGAGTTCAGGGGGGGTAAGGGAAATTGGGTGGTAACAGTGCTGCTGGCGATAATGTCTTGGACCTTACTGCAGGTAGTAGCGTGGGAAATAACAACGCCTTTTTGCATGGTGCTACAGGGCGATTATATGCGTCACGGCCGCACTGTAGCAGGTGAAACCACACTGCCGTGATGCTTCCAGATACACACTAGCACCTTCCCAACCCTTTTCTCACTTCCCCACCCTCTTTATCACCTCAGCTCATCATTCTGAGGGGAATGATGAATCTAGCCCTTTTTTTAAACTTCAAATTCAGGTTATTTTCAATTATATTGTGTAATTTTTCTAAACCTTTCCTATCAATTCTAACCTAAATATGTGTTATTTTCATAGGACCAACTACTACAGCTGGATCAACAACAACAGGTAATTCCTTCTCATCTCTCTGTAATCGTTTTAACTTGTTCTGCTTCCTTGTAGTTCAGATGCTTATGCTTCTCTATTTTAAGTTATGTATATGCATTCCAATTAAATATTTCAAATGCAAATTTCCTTTTGTTCAATAAACTACTGCATTGGAATCATTGACCAAGATGCCATGGCCAATTATTGCATGCCTTAGGACATTATCACAGGTGATAATGCTCTAACACATGCAATAATTTGATTTTCACGGCATTAAAATTTAAATTAGGGAAAGGGGCTAGAGTTAAGAGGAGTTCGGGGGGTTTAGGGAAACTGAGTGGTAACAGTGCTGCTGGCGATAATGTCTTGGACATCATTGCAGGTAGTAGCGTGGGAAATAACAACGCCTTTTTGCATGGTGCTACGGGGCGATAATATGCGGCATGGCCGCACTGTGGCAGGTGAAACCACACTGCCGTGATGCTTCCAGATACACACTAGCACCTTCCCAACCCTTTTCTCACTTCCCCACCCTCTTTATCACCTCAGCTCATCATTCTGTGGGGAATAATGAATCTAGCCCTTTTTTTAAACTTCTAATTCAGGTTATTTTCAATTATATTGTTTAATTTTTCTAAACCTTTCCTATAAATTCTATCCTAAATATGTGTTATTTTCATAGGACCATCTACTACAGCTGGATCAACAACAACAGGTAATTCCTTCTCATCACTCTGTAATCGTTTTACCTTGTTCTGCTTCCTTGTAGTTCAGATGCTTACGCTTCTCTATTTTAAGTTATGTATATGCATTCCAATTAAATATTTCCAATGCAAATTTCCTTTTTTTCAATAAACTACTGCATTGGAATCATTGACCAAGATGCCATGGCCCATTATTGCCTGCCTTAGGACATTATCACAGGTGATAATGCTCTAACACATGCAATAATTTGATTTTCACGGCATTAAAATTTAAATTAGGGAAAGGGGCTGGAGTTAAGAGGAGTTCGGGGGGTTAGAGAAATTGGATGGTAACAGTGCTGCTGGCGATAATGTCTTGGACCTTATTGCAGGTAGTAGCGTGGGAAATAACAACGCCTTTCCCTGTACGTACCAGGATCAGTCCAGGACACCTGGGTTTTGACTCCGCACCAGTAGATGGAGACAGACTAAAACTTGTGGGTGGAGCCATATATGCCCCTGTGCCAGTCACAGCCCCTCAGTCTTACTCTGTCTCCAGTAGATGGTGCAGGTCCAGTCACAGCCTCGGCTGCCCTGGGTACTGATAGTCAGTTAGGGGTAGTGTGTTTCTTCATTTTCAATTGTTAAGGGTCTGGTTTGTAAGTTCCAGGCGTTTTTATTTCTGTGTTTTCTTCTGGTCCGCCCTGCCTCCCAGGGGGGTTGGAAGGCTCTGAGGGGACCATCCCCCCCTGGTTGAGGCCGCTGCCAGGGCTGAGGGCCCGGCTGGTCAAGTGGCAGCGTTGGGGGTGACACCGGGGAGCCCGGTTCACTCACCCCCACTGGAACAGGGCTCCAGGACTGTGGACAGCGGTGAGTACTTGTAAAAAAAAAAAAAACAAAACAGGTTTACTTTTTCTGCAGGCCGGCTCTCCGTTTTCTTCGCGGCTGCGTTTTCTCTTCACAGGGGAGGGGGGCCGCTTGCCGTGGGGCGCTTTTCTTGGTTTGTTCGTTCTTTTTCGGGGGGTTTTCGCCGCGATCGCGCCTCATGCCACGCAGGTCGGTCTGCCGAGCATGTGGCTCGGCGCGCGCGCGCGCCTCTCCAGGGACGGCCTTTGCACGTCGTGTGTCCCGGGCGGGGAAGGACCGTCCGGGCCGCGTGGGGGGAGCCGTTCCCGGGCGAATCGCTCGCCGCCGAGTACAGCAGCAGCGTCGGGGGGGCCTGAGGAGCCTTTTCCGATTAGCGCGGGAGTGGCGGCCATTTTGAATTTGGCCCGCGAAATCGCGCGGATCCCGGTAGAAGATGGCGCCCTGCCTCCTCCGCTTTCACCGAGACCGGGTCCGACGGGGGGGGCCGTCCCAGGGGGGGCAGTGGCCCCTGGGGATGCTAGTTCAGGGGAGGAGTCTTCAGCTTCCGGGTCCTCTTCTTTTTCTGCTGACTTTGCATTGTTGCTCCGCAAGGTCCTCAAGCACAAGCGCCACAGGCGCAGGCATGGATCGGAGGCCGTTTCAGGGACTCACAGGTCGGGGCCCAAGCAAAAGAAAGTCAAGGGGTCCGCGGATACCAGGGTGAGAAGGAACCCACGGGGAGTCCCGCGGGGAGTTCCACAGACCTCAGATAGTGAGTCCTCCGTCTCAGATGAGGTGAGTGCCCACGAGGAGACCCCGCGGGGGACCGAGGAGACGCCAGGGGGCGGTTCCACCCCGCCCAGTGTGAGCAAAGGCACGCAGGCCGTGGAGGGCAACGACCCGAAGGTGGTCCGCCTCTTCCGTAGGGAGGAACTAGCCCCGCTTATTCCAGCTATTCTGGCGGAGCTGGGCATTGCGGCTCTGACGGTGGTCGCCAGGCAGGACGCCAACATGGATCCGATGCTACTGGGGCTCACTGGCCCAGCTGTAGCTTTTCCCTTCCATTTCTCGTCGACGGATATTCTGTTTAAGGAATGGGATTCCCCGGAGTTAGGCCTTAAGGTGACAAAGGCCATGGACAAGCTTTATCCTCTGCCGGAGGACGCGTTGGAGCTGTTACGGATCCCGAAGGTAGACGCGGCGGTGTCAGCAGTGACAAAGAGGTCGACGATCCCTGTCACGGGCGCCACGGCACTCAGGGATATCCAGGATCGGAAGCTAGAGGTACAACTCAAGAAGATTTTTGAGGTATCAGCTTTAGGAGTCCGGGCCACCATTTGTACTTACTTCGCCATGAGAGCCAGTCTGCGATGGGCTCAGGTTCTCACAGGCGGATCGCCTAGAGGCGGCTATAGCATATGGGGCGGATGCTCTCCACGATCTCCTACAGACCTCTGCTAGATCCATGGTCGCGGCAGTTTCGGCGCGTCGTCTCCTTTGGCTTCGTAACTGGGTGGCGGATGGTTCCTCTAAGGCTCACCTCGGTTCTCTTCCATTTAAGGGTAAGCTGTTGTTCGGCAAGGAGTTAGATGATTTGATGCTTTCCCTGGGGGAGAACAGGGCTTTCAAATTGCCTGAGGACAGGGCTAGGTCCCGGCCCTCGTTGTCCAGTAGGCCCCGTTTTCGCGGAAGCAGAAGGTCGCGTCCTCAGAGATCCTCGGGTCCCGCATACCGGTCATATACCGCTCGTACCTCCCAGTGGTTGCAGTCCTTTTGTGGGAAAAGATCCGGGCGACAGGGGGGCCCCCCTCGGGCGCCGGGTCCAAGGTCCCACAATGAGATGCGGCTGACCCATCCCTCACCTCGGCCCCAAGCCGTGGTTCCCAACGTCGGGGCGAGGTTAACGTTATTTCTCGAGGAATGGGTCAAGGTAACTTCGGATCACTGGGTCCTCGACGTGATAAGACACGGTTACGCTTTAGATTTTGCTCGCATCCCGTCAGACAAGTTCCTGGTGTCGCCCTGCAAGCGTCCGGAAAAGAGAGCGGCCGTGCTAGGGACCCTCGAACGTTTGGAAGGCCTGGGGGCCATTTCTCCCGTGCCGGCAGGTCAACAAGGCACGGGACGTTACTCAATTTACTTCATCGTTCCAAAGAAAGACGGCACGTCCAGACCAATCTTGGACCTGAAAGCGGTAAACAGGTGCCTTCGCGTCCCTCACTTCAAGATGGAGATGATTCGGACCGTAATTGCCTCGGTGCGGCCTGGCGAATACCTGGCCGCGCTAGATCTCACGGAAGCGTACCTCCATGTGGGTATCCACCCATCCTTTCAGCGGTTCCTCAGGTTCTGGAGGGGTTCTTGGTACACCCTTACCTGGACGACTGGTTGATCCGGGCCAAGTCCGAGAGCCAGTGTCGCTTGGCAGTGGACAGGGTCCTCCAGCTGCTGCAGTCCCTGGGCTGGGTCATCAACTTCCTCAAGAGTCATCTTGTTCCCACCCAGTCCTTGGAATATCTGGGGGCCGTCTTCGACACGAAACGGGGCCGGGTGTCCCTGTCCGCGGAGCGCGTATGGAAGCTGCAGTCTCAAGTCAAGCGGTTATTGTCTCTTCGGCTACTGCTGGTTTGCGACTACCTGATGGTTCTGGGATCTATGGCGTCAACGCTCGCGTTGGTCCCCTGGGCGTTCGCTCATCTGCGTCCATTACAATCATCCTTGCTATCCCGTTGGAAGCCGGTGTCAGAGGAATTCCACCTTCCGCTACCGCTAACGGATCAGGCGAGGGACAGCCTGCACTGGTGGCGAGTGTCGGAACACCTGACGGGTGGTGTGTCCCTGTTGGTTCCCGACTGGACAGTAGTGACCACGGACGCCAGCCTTTCCGGTTGGGGCGCGGTTTGCCTAGGCAAGTCGGTGCAGGGCCGGTGGTCCGAGACTCAAGCGCAGTGGTCCATCAATCGGCTGGAGACCAGAGCGGCTCGCCTGGCACTGCAGTCCTTCCTGCCGTTGATACGGGGAAGGGCGGTGCGGATATTGTCGGACAATGCGACCACCGTGGCCTACATCAACCGTCAAGGCGGGACATGGAGTCCGCTTGTAGCGGTGGAGGCGCAGCTCCTGATCAGCTGGGCGGAGCAACATCTCAGCAATATCGCAGCGTCCCACATTGCCGGAGTCGACAATGTGCAGGCGGATTATCTCAGTCGTCATCACCTGGATCCAGGGGAATGGGAGCTGGCGGAGGACGCCTTCCTTCTCATCTGCAGGATGTGGGGGGTGCCCCACATGGATCTCATGGCCACGTGGCAAAACACAAAGGCTCCACGGTTTTACAGCCGACGCCGAGAGAGAGGGGCCGAGGGAGTCGACGCACTGGCTCTTCCCTGGCCGACAGACGTCCTGTTGTACGTGGTTCCTCCGTGGCCAATGATAGGAAAGATCCTGCGACGTATAGAGCTGCACCCGTCCAAAGTGATCCTTGTGGCGCCGGAGTGGCCACATCGTCCGTGGTTTGTCGATCTCATTCAGTTGTCGGTGGTCGCCCCCCTTCGTCTCCAGGGGTTCCCGGGGCTTCTTCGTCAGGGCCCCGTCTGTTTGGAGGATGCGGATCACTTCTGTCTCACGGCATGGCTTTTGAAAGGCATCGCTTGAAAAGCTAAGGTTACTCGGATTCGGTGGTGGCCACGCTATTGCGTTCCAGGAAGCAGTCTACGTCCCTAGCGTATGTCCGAGTCTGGGTGATTTTTGAAGATTGGTGTCTGCAGCGCAGGGTGGTTCCCACTTCGGCCTCCATCGCCGATATACTAGCTTTTCTCCAGGCTGGTCTCGCCAAAGGGTTGGCGTGCAGTTCCCTGCGAGTACAGGTGGCAGCGCTTGGTTGCTTGCGAGGTAAGGTTCAGGGGTTTCCCCTGGCCCTGCACCCAGATATTTCCCGGTTTCTTCGGGGAGCAAAGCGCCTCCGTCCACCATTGCGTCATCCCTGTCCGTCCTGGAACCTCAATTGGGTTCTGTCTTCCTTATGTTCGGCACCGTTTGAGCCCTTAAAGCGGTCAACGGTCAAAGATCTCACTTTGAAAACGGTATTCCTGGTGGCGATTGCTTCGGCAAGACGTGTTTCTGAGTTGCAGGCGTTATCCTGTAGGGAACCGTTTTTGCGTATTTCCGACTCAGGAGTCTCTTTGCGGACGGTTCCTTCCTTTTTGCCTAAGGTCGGGTCGGCATTTCATTTGATCAGTCCATTGAGCTCCCCACTTTCGGGATAGGGGTGTCTTCGGACCCAAAATTGAGAGACTTACGGAAGCTAGATGTCCGGAGGTCTCTCCTTCGCTATTTGGAGGTCACTAATTCCTTTCGGGTGACGGTTCATCTTTTCGTCCTGTTTTCGGGTCCAAAGAAAGGTGCCGCTGCGTCCCGCACTACGATCGACCGTTGGCTTAAAGAGGCCATTGGTTCAGCGTACGTGGTGCGGGGAAAGCCGGTCCCCGTGGGTCTCAGAGCTCAATCGACGTGGTCTCGCGCTGCGTCTTGGGCGGAATCTTCTCAGGTGTCGCCTCGAGAGATTGGCAGGGCGGCTACCTGGATGTCGTTACATACCTTCATTAAACACTATCGGTTGGATGGTCAGGCTGCTGATTCCGGGGGTTTTGGAGCGGGAGTACTCCGAGCGGGACTCTCTGCTTCCCACCCTCGGTAACTTAGCTCTGGTACATCCCAGGTGTCCTGGACTGATCCTGGTACGTACAGGGAAAGGAAAATTAGTTTCTTACCTGATAATTTTCGTTCCTGTAGTACCAAGGATCAGTCCAGGATCCCGCCCGCAGTGCTGTTCTGCAGTAACGGAGAGTCCGCTCGTAGTCTCATTACCTAATCTGTTTCTGGTTTTACCCCCTCGGTTAGGGGAGTTCTGTTTCCAGTGGGAGTCTTGAGCTGCTCCCTGTTGTGGTTAGGTTATTTAGCTAGTTTATTGGTTTCCTGTTTTTCTACTTTGACATTTTGTAAGACTGAGGGGCTGTGACTGGCACAGGGGCATATATGGCTCCACCCACAAGTTTTAGTCTGTCTCCATCTACTGGTGCGGAGTCACAACCCAGGTGTCCTGGTCTGATCCTTGGTACTACAGGAACGAAAATTATCAGGTAAGAAACTAATTTTCCTTTTTGCATGGTGCTACGGGGCGATTATATGCGGCATGGCCGCACTGTGGCAGGTGAAACCACACTGCAGTGATGCTTCCAGATACACACTAGCACCTTCCCAACCCTTTTCTCACTTCCCCACCCTGTTTATCACCTCAGCTCATCATTCTGTGGGGAATGATGTATCTAGCCCTTTTTTTAAACTTCAGATTCAGGTTATTTTCAATTATATTGTGTAATTTTTCTAAACCTTTCCTATCAATTCTAACCTAAATATGTGTTATTTTCATAGGACCATCTACTACAGCTGGATCAACAACAACAGGTAATTCCTTCTCATCACTCTGTAATCGTTTTAACTTGTTCTGCTTCCTTGTAGTTCAGATGCTTACGCTTCTCTATTTTAAGTTATGTATATGCATTCCAATTAAATATTTCAAATGCAAATTTCCTTTTTTTCAATAAACTACTGCATTGGAATCATTGACCAAGATGCCATGGCCAATTATTGCCTGCCTTAGGACATTATCACAGGTGATAATGCTGTAACACATGCAATAATTTGATTTTCACGGCATTAAAATTTAAATTAGGGAAAGGGGCTGGAGTTAAGAGGAGTTCGGGGGGTTAGAGAAATTGGATGGTAACAGTGCTGCTGGCGATAATGTCTTGGACCTTATTGCAGGTAGTAGCGTGGGAAATAACAACGCCTTTTTGCATGGTGCTACGGGGCGATTATATGCGGCACGGCCGCTCTGTGGCAGGTGAAACCACACTGCAGTGATGCTTCCAGATACACACTAGCACCTTCCCAACCCTTTTCTCACTTCCCCACCCTGTTTATCACCTCAGCTCATCATTCTGTGGGGAATGATGTATCTAGCCCTTTTTTTAAACTTTAGATTCATGTTATTTTCAATTATATTGTGTAATTTTTCTAAACCTTTCCTATCAATTCTAACCTAAATATGTGTTATTTTCATAGGACCATCTACTACAGCTGGATCAACAACAACAGGTAATTCCTTCTCATCACTCTGTAATCGTTTTAACTTGTTCTGCTTCCTTGTAGTTCAGATGCTTACGCTTCTCTATTTTAAGTTATGTATATGCATTCCAATTAAATATTTCAAATGCAAATTTCCTTTTATTCAATAAACTACTGCATTGGAATCATTGACCAAGATGCCATGGCCAATTATTGCCTGCCTTAGGACATTATCACAGGTGATAATGCTGTAACACATGCAATAATTTGATTTTCACGGCATTAAAATTTAAATTAGGGAAAGGGGCTGGAGTTAAGAGGAGTTCGGGGGGGTTAGGGAAATTGGATGGTAACAGTGCTGCTGGCGATAATGTCTTGGACATCATTGTAGCGTGGGAAATAACAACGCCTTTTTGCATGGTGCTTATTGCATGCCTTAGAACATCATCACAGGTGATAATGCTCTAACACATGCAATAATTTGATTTTCACGGCATTAAAATTTAAAATAGGGAAAGGGGCTGGAGTTAAGAGGAGTTCGGGGGGGTTAGAGAAACTGAGTGGTAACAGTGCTGCTGGTGATAATGTCTTGGACATCATTGTAGCGTGGGAAATAACAACGCCTTTTTGCATGGTGCTACGGGGCGATAATATGCGGCACGGCCGCACTGTGGCAGGTGAAACCACACTGCCATGATGCTTCCAGATACACACTAGCACCTTCCCAACCCTTTTCTCACTTCCCCACCCTCTTTATCACCTCTGCTCATCATTCTGTGGGGAATGATGAATCTAGCCCTTTTTTTAAACTTTAGATTCATGTTATTTTCAATTATATTGTGTAATTTTTCTAAACCTTTCTTATCAATTCTAACCTAAATATGTGTTATTTTCATAGGACCAACTACTACACCTGGATCAATAACAACAGGTAAATCCTTCTCATCTCTCTGTAATCGTTTTAACTTGTTCTGCTTCCTTGTAGTTCAGATGCTTACGCTTCTCTATTTTAAGTTATGTATATGCATTCCAATTAAATATTTCAAATGCAAATTTCCTTTTTTTCAATAAACTACTGCATTGCAATCATTGACAAAGATGCCATGGCCAATTATTGCATGCCTTAGGACATTATCACAGGTGATAATGCTCTAACACATGCAATAATTTGATTTTCACGGCATTAAAATTTAAATTAGGGAAAGGGGCTGGAGTTAAGAGGAGTTCGGGGGGGTTAGGGAAACTGAGTGGTAACAGTGCTGCTGGCGATAATGTCTTGGACATCATTGCAGGTAGTAGCGTGGGAAATAACAACGCCTTTTTGCATGGTGCTACGGGGCGATAATATGCGGCATGGCCGCACTGTGGCAGGTGAAACCACACTGCAGTGATGCTTCCAGATACACACTAGCACCTTCCCAACCCTTTTCTCACTTCCCCACCCTCTTTATCACCTCAGCTCATCATTCTGTGGAGAATGATGAATCTAGCCCTTTTTTTAAACTTCAAATTCAGGTTATTTTCAATTATATTGTGTAATTTTTCTAAACCTTTCCTATCAATTCTAACCTAAATATGTGTTATTTTCATAGGACCATCTACTACAGCTGGATCAACAACAACAGGTAATTCCTTCTCATCTCTCTGTAATCGTTTTAACTTGTTCTGCTTCCTTGTAGTTCAGATGCTTACGCTTCTCTATTTTAAGTTACGTATATGCATTCCAATTAAATATTTCAAATGCAAATTTCCTTTTTTTCAATAAACTACTGCATTGGAATCATTGACCAAGATGCCATGGCCAATTATTGCCTGCCTTAGGACTTTATCACAGGTGATAATGCTCTAACACATGCAATAATTTGATTTTCATGGCATTAAAGTTTAGATTAGGGAAAGGGGTTGGGGTTAAGAGGAGTTCGGGGGGGTAAGGGAAATTGGGTGGTAACAGTGCTGCTGGCGATAATGTCTTGGACATCATTGCAGGTAGTAGCGTGGGAAATAACAACGCCTTTTTGCATGGTGCTACGGGGCGATAATATGCGGCATGGCCGCACTGTGGCAGGTGAAACCACACTGCCGTGATGCTTCCAGATACACACTTGCACCTTCCCAACCCTTTTCTCACTTCCCCACCCTCTTTATAACCTCAGCTCATCATTCTGTGGGGAATGATGTATCTAGCCCTTTTTTTAAACTTCAGATTCAGGTTATTTTCAATTATATTGTGTAATTTTTCTAAACCTTTCCTATAAATTCTATCCTAAATATGTGTTATTTTCATAGGACCATCTACTACAGCTGGATCAACAACAACAGGTAATTCCTTCTCATCACTCTGTAATCGTTTTACCTTGTTGTGCTTCCTTGTAGTTCAGATGCTTACGCTTCTCTATTTTAAGTTATGTATATGCATTCCAATTAAATATTTCCAATGCAAATTTCCTTTTTTTCAATAAACTACTGCATTGGAATCATTGACCAAGATGCCATGGCCCATTATTGCCTGCCTTAGGACATTATCACAGGTGATAATGCTCTAACACATGCAATAATTTGATTTTCACGGCATTAAAATTTAAATTAGGGAAAGGGGCTGGAGTTAAGAGGAGTTCGGGGGGGTTAGGGAAACTGAGTGGTAGCAGTGCTGCTGGCGATTATGTCTTGGACATCATTGCAGGTAGTAGCGTGGGAAATAACAACGCCTTTTTGCATGGTGCTACGGGGCGATAATATGCGGCATGGCCGCACTGTGGCAGGTGAAACCACACTGCCGTGATGCTTCCAGATACACACTTGCACCTTCCCTACCCTTTTCTCACTTCCCCACCCTCTTTATAACCTCAGCTCATCATTCTGTGGGGAATGATGTATCTAGCCCTTTTTTTAAACTTCAGATTCAGGTTATTTTCAATAATATTGTGTAATTTTTCTAAACCTTTCCTATCAACTCTAAACTAAATATGTGTTATTTTCATAGGACCATCTACTACAGCTGGATCAACAACAACAGGTAATTCCTTCTCATCTCTCTGTAATCGTTTTAACTTGTTCTGCTTCCTTGTAGTTCAGATGCTTACGCTTCTCTATTTTAAGTTATGTATATGCATTCCAATTAAATATTTCAAATGCAAATTTCCTTTTTTTCAATAAACTACTGCATTGGAATCATTGACCAAGATGCCATGGCCAATTATTGCCTGCCTTAGGACATTATCACAGGTGATAATGCTGTAACACATGCAATAATTTGATTTCCAAGGCATTAAAATTTAAATTAGGGAAAGGGGCCGGAGTTAAGAGGAGTTCGGGGGGGTTAGGGAAATTGGATGGTAACAGTGCTGCTGGCGATAATGTCTTGGACATCATTGTAGCGTGGGAAATAACAACGCCTTTTTGCATGGTGCTTATTGCATGCCTTAGAACATCATCACAGGTGATAATGCTCTAACACATGCAATAATTTGATTTTCACGGCATTAACATTTAAATTAGGGAAAGGGGCTGGAGTTAAGAGGAGTTCGGGGGGGGGGGTTAGGGAAACTGAGTGGTAACAGTGCTGCTGTTGATAATGTCTTGGACATCATTGTAGCGTGGGAAATAACAACGCCTTTTTGCATGGTGCTACGGGGCGACAATATGCGGCACGGCCGCACTGTGGCAGGTGAAACCACACTGCCATGATGCTTCCAGATACACACTAGCACCTTCCCAACCCTTTTCTCACTTCCCCACCCTCTTTATCACCTCTGCTCATCATTCTGTGGGGAATGATGAATCTAGCCCTTTTTTTAAACTTTAGATTCATGTTATTTTCAATTATATTGTGTAATTTTTCTAAACCTTTCCTATCAATTCTAACCTAAATATGTGTTATTTTCATAGGACCAACTACTACAGCTGGATCAACAACCACAGGTAATTCCTTCTCATCTCTCTGTAATTGTTTTAACTTGTTCTGCTTCCTTTTAGCTGAATGACCTCCTGCAGTCGATCTCCTGCCGGCGCCATTTTCCGTACGGAAAACGATTCGCGGCAAGAAATCGCTTCCTGAACCCCGCTGGACTCCCAGAAACTTTTGGCCAGCTTGGGGGGGCCTCCTGACCCCCACAAGACTTGCCAAAAGTCCAGCGGGGGTCCGGAACGACCTCCTGCGTCGAATCGTTTTTGTCTATGGCCGCCGCCATTTTGCAGCGGCCATTTTGCAAAATGGCGCCGGCTGAAGACAACAGGATTCAATTGAGGGGGCCGTTCCGGACCGCCGCCGTTCTGGACCACCGCTGGATCCCCAGGTAATTTAAAGCATTTGGGGGGGGGTTCGGGAGGGTGGGGGATTTAATTTAAAGGGTCGGGGGTGTGTTTTAGGGGGTTGGCACACGATTTTAACGATTTTCACGATAGTTTACCCACCCAAACGGCAACAATACGATTCCCTCCCCCTCCCAGCCGAAATCGATCGTTAAGACGATCGAGGACACGATTCACATCTCTACTTACCAGCAGTTTCAATATCAATGGGTAGCCATTTATGTAATTAACTCATCAGTTATCCGTTTAAATGCCTTTGGAATATTGAACCCATTATAGCTGTAGAATAATGGAATGTGCTTCCTCTGTGTTCAAATGTCATTATGAATTTGTAATAAACATTCCACTGAATGAGAACGGTTTAGTATAGGGAGAAGCACCAATCCAAATTCTAAAATATCATTCAAATAATGTTTACAGTGAATACTTAGTTTTTGGATGTTACCATATACGTAATATTTCTTTGGATACTATATTTTCATACCTGCCATATACAATTCTTTCCTCTTCTTACCTAATAATTTTCTGATTTTCATAGGAATAACTTCCCCATCAGCAAATGAAAACGGTATTATATATTTATATCTCAGCAAATGTTTAAGTTGCTTCTGCTTCTTCTTATTTTACATGCTAAATTCTAGATTTGTTACCTTTGATATATATACATTATAATTAAATATTAAAAAGTGCATTATAAAACCCCAGCACATGCATCAATTAGTAGACTTGGAGGACCTAACTCTTTATTGGGAGAAAAGGGATAACTAGGTAAAACTGGGAAAGATCGCGAATCCCACTATAAAATCCCCCGATTGAAAGGGTAGAAGTTGGATTTGCCCGTCCACATAAATTCAGTGCGCATGTGTGCATGGCGAGACTATTTTATGAGATGAATGCATATACTCTCACTATTGATAAAATAGACATATCCCTGGGCACAAGCAGACAAATATGTGCAATGATGTGCCTCTGCACCTGTTTAAAGTAATGATTATTTTTATTTTTTTAAGATTTCATTTGATTTTCTTTTTGCATTTTCATTTGGATTTGTTTTATCTTCTTTTGGTTTAGTTTTCTTTAATTGAAATGAAATATCAAAAACAATATAAACATTTGAAATTTAAACGATTAAAAACCACAAAACATGAAGTTCCAAAATAATGCATCCTATGTCCTGGGCCTCCTAAAATCTACCCATGTGATTTACCCTGCACCATCATACCCCAAATGTGTCTTCATTTTAATATTAATCATTTCCAATCTGGTATGAACCCCTGTTACTACTAAAATGCTGCAGCCACTATTGCAAGTAATGAAAGTCCTGTGAAAGTAGATCTAATGGAATAATTATTGAAGGCAGCAATGGTGGAGAAAGAACAATTAGTCTTCAATCCTTTCTCATGAATTTTTAAATGGAAATGAATACTAGGGGTGTGCATTCGTTTTGAACTTGTATGTAAAACGCAACTTTTTTTTTTTTAACTTAAAAAAGTGATGAGGCGAAAACGATCGGATTTCCAACTTATTCAACATAGCTTTGTTGAATATGTTGGAAATCGCGATTGTTGATCCTAAATAAAAATTTAAACCCCTCACCCTCCTTAATCCCCCCCCCCCAAGACTTACCAAAACTCCCTGGTGGTCCAGCGGGGGGTCAGGACGCCATTTCTGTACTCCTTTGCGAGGAGCACGTGACGTCCGCGTCACTCCGACGTGACGCCGACGTCACGTGATTCCCCGCGCGTTCGCTCCGGGTCCCTCGTTGGACCCAAAAGGAACTTTTGGCCAGCTTGGGGGGGAGGCCCCCCCAAGCTGGCCAAAAGGAGTACAGAAATGGCGTCCTGACTCCCCGCTGGACTACCACGGAGTTTTAGTAAGTCTTGGGGGGGGGGATTAAGGAGGGTGAGTGGTTTAAATTTTTATTTAGGGAACTGGAGCACGTATGGACATAGACTCACGTATGGACATAGACTCAACTTATGGAATTCTCCATATGTCCATATTGACCGAAATTGACCCCCCCTTTCGACTTATGGAAATAACAACGCCTTTTTGCATGGTGCTACGGGGCGATTATATGCGGCACGGTCGCACTGTGGCAGGTGAAACCACACTGCCGTGATGCTTCCAGATACACACTAGTACCTTCCCAACCCTTTTCCCACTTCCCCACCCTCTTTATCACCTCAGCTCATCAATTTGTGGGGAATGATGAATCTATCCCTTTTTTTAAACTTCAAATTCAGGTTATTTTCAATTATATTGTGTAATTTTTCTAAACCTTTCTTATCAATTCTAACCTAAATATGTGTTATTTTCATAGGACCAACTACTACAGCTGGATCAACAACAACAGGTAATTCCTTCTCATCTCTCTGTAATCGTTTTAACTTGTTCTGCTTCCTTTTAGTTCAGATGCTTATGCTTCTCTATTTTAAGTTATGTATATGCATTCCAATTAAATATTTCAAATGCAAATTTCCTTTTTTTCAATAAACTACTGCATTGGAATCATTGACCAAGATGTCATGGCCAATTATTGAATGCCTTCGGACATTATCACAGGTGATAATGCTCTAACACATGCAATAATTTGATTTTCATGGCATTAAAATTTAAACCACACTGCCGTGATGCTTCCAGATACACACTAGCACCTTCCCAAGGCTTGACAATTTGTGACTTTGCTCGTCAGTTTGGCTCTTATACACATCGAATGTGTTTGACATTACAGTTGTTATTCATAGCTCTGCTATGTGGATAAGAAAAATCTAATTGTTTTCGCATGAATTCATCCATGCTGACAACTAATGTGCTACTTTCTACATTGACAATCCCAAGTCCTGGATTTATTAATTGCCCCTGAGGCAGCTCTGTGCAAAGAGCGAAACTCGGCCAGAGTCGGGCGTTTCAATAAAGGGCTTGTTTTATCCGATTCCTATTGTCGTCACTGTGATGCTTCCAGATACACACTAGCACCTTCCCAACCCTTTTCTCACTTCCCCACCCTATTTATCACCTCAGCTTTTCATTCTGTGGGGAATGATGAATCTAGCCCTTTTTTTAAACTTCAAATTCAGGTTAGTTTCAATTATATTGTGTAATTTTTCTAAACCTTTCTTATCAATTCTAACCTAAATATGTGTTATTTTCATAGGACCAACTACTACAGCTGGATCAACAACAACAGGTAATTCCTTCTCATCTCTCTGTAATCGTTTTAACTTGTTCTGCTTCCTTTTAGCTGAACGACCTCCTGCAGTCGATCTCCTGCCGGCGCCATTTTCCGTACGGAAAACGATTCGCGGCAAAAAATCGCTTCCTGAACCCCGCTGGACTCCCAGAAACTTTTGGCCAGCTTGGGGGGGCCTCCTGACCCCCACAAGACTTGCCAAAAGTCCAGCGGGGGTCCGAAATGACCCCCTGCGTCGAATCGTTTTTGTCTATGGCCGCCGCCATTTTGCAGCGGCCATTTTGCAAAATGGCGCCGGCTGAAGACAACAGGATTCAATTGAGAGGGCCGTTCCGGACCGCCGCCGTTCTGGACCACCGCTGGATCCCCAGCTAATTTAAAGCATTTGGGGGGGGGGTTCGGGAGGGTGGGGGATTTAATTTAAAGAGTCGGGGGTGTGTTTTAGGGGGTTGGCACACGATTTTAACGATTTTCACGATAGTTTACCCACCCAAACGGCAACAATACGATTCCCTCCCCCTCCCAGCCGAAATCGATCGTTAAGACGATCGAGGACACGATTCACATCTCTACTTACCAGCAGTTTCAATATCAATGGGTAGCCATTTATGTAATTAACTCATCAGTTATCCGTTTAAATGCCTTTGGAATATTGAACCCATTATAGCTGTAGAATAATGGAATGTGCTTCCTCTGTGTTCAAATGTCATTATGAATTTGTAATAAACATTCCACTGAATGAGAACGGTTTAGTATAGGGAGAAGCACCAATCCAAATTCTAAAATATCATTCAAATAATGTTTACAGTGAATACTTAGTTTTTGAATGTTACCATATACGTAATATTTCTTTGGATAGTATATTTTCATACTTGCCATATACAATTCTTTCCTCTTCTTACCTAATAATTTTCTGATTTTCATAGGAATAACTTCCCCATCAGCAAATGAAAACGGTATTATATATTTATATCTCAGCAAATGTTTAAGTTGCTTCTGCTTCTTCTTATTTTACATGCTAAATTCTAGATTTGTTACCTTTGATATATATACATTATAATTAAATATTAAAAAGTGCATTATAAAACCCCAGCACATGCATCAATTAGTAGACTTGGAGGACCTAACTCTTTATTGGGAGAAAAGGGATAACTGGGTAAAACTGGGAAAGATCGCGAATCCCACTATAAAATCCCCCGATTGAAAGGGTAGAAGTTGGATTTGCCCGTCCACATAAATTCAGTGAGCATGTGTGCATGGCGAGACTATTTTATGAGATGAATGCCTATACTCTCACTATTGATAAAATAGACATATCCCTGGGCACAAGCAGACAAATATGTGCAATGATGTGCCTCTGCACCTGTTTAAAGTAATGATTATTTTTATTTTTTTAAGATTTCATTTGATTTTCTTTTTGCATTTTCATTTGGATTTGTTTTATCTTCTTTTGGTTTAGTTTTCTTTAATTGAAATGAAATATCAAAAACAATATAAACATTTGAAATTTAAACGATTAAAAACCACAAAACATGAAGTTCCAAAATAATGCATCCTATGTCCTGGGCCTCCTAAAATCTACCCATGTGATTTACCCTGCACCATCATACCCCAAATGTGTCTTCATTTTAATATTAATCATTTCCAATCTGGTATGAACCCCTGTTACTACTAAAATGCTGCAGCCACTATTGCAAGTAATGAAAGTACTGTGAAAGTAGATCTAATGGAATTATTATTGAAGGCAGCAATGGTGGAGAAAGAACAATTAGTCTTCAATCCTTTCTCATGAATTTTTAAATGGAAATGAATACTAGGGGTGTGCATTCATTTTGAACTTATATGTAAAACGCAACTTTTTTTTTTTTAACTTAAAAAAGTGATGAGGCGAAAAAGATCGGATTTCCAACTTATTCAACATAGCTTTGTTGAATACGTTGGAAATCGCGATTGTTGATCCTAAATAAAAATTTAAACCCCTCACCCTCCTTAATCCCCCCCCCCAAGACTTACCAAAACTCCCTGGTGGTCCAGCGGGGAGTCAGGACGCCATTTCTGTACTCCTTTGCGAGGAGCACGTGACGTCCGCGTCACTCCGACGTGACGCCGACGTCACGTGATTCCCCGCGTGTTCGCTCCGGGACCCTCGTTGGACCCAAAAGGAGTACAGAAATGGCGTCCTGACTCCCCGCTGGACCACCAGGGAGTTTTAGTAAGTCTTGGGGGGGGGGATTAAGGAGGGTGAGGGGTTTAAATTTTTATTTAGGGAACTGGAGCATGTATGGACATAGACTCAACTTATGGAATTCTCCATATGTCCATATTGACCGAAATTGACCCCCCCTTTCGACTTATGGACTTATGAACATAAACTTTTGGTCTGCACATCCCTAATGAATACACCATAGAGGAAAATGTATTAAATAAATGCTGGGGAGAAAGAAAATAGGTGCATGATAATTCATCTGTGGTGATGATGTCACAGCTCATAGCTAAGTAGCTTGGGTTCTATTTTCAGTTACTCTGTTGTTGGCTCTTTAGCCGTTTAAATATATCCAGCTAACTACAGGTTACATTTTGCGGCTACCTTTAAGACAGGCCTTTGAAACGACCATAGTTAGCTGAATAGGATAAGCAGCTAACGCCGAATGTTGGAGATAGACGTGTATCGTATGCAGATACTTCGCTTTCCCCATAAATGCCTCCATCCCTTCCCCAGAATGCCCCATATTAATGAGAGTGGCTTACCAGCAGTTTCAATATCAATGGGTAGCCATTTATGTAATTAACTCATCAGTTATCCGTTTAAATGCCTTTGGAATATTCAACCCATTCTGTGGGGAATGATGAATCTAGCCCTTTTTTTAAACTTCAAATTCAGGTTATTTTCAATTATATTGTGTAATTTTTCTAAACCTTTCTTATCAATTCTAACCTAAATATGTGTTATTTTCATAGGACCAACTACTACAGCTGGATCAACAACAACAGGTAATTCCTTCTCATCTCTCCGTAATCGTTTTAACTTGTTCTGCTTCCTTGTAGTTCAGATGCCTACGCTTCTCTATTTTAAGTTATGTATATGCATTCCAATTAAATATTTCAAATGCAAATTTCCCTTTTTTTCAATAAACTACTGCATTGGAATCATTGACCAAGATGCCATGGCCAATTATTGCCTGCCTTAGGACATTCTCACAGGTGATAATGCTCTAACACATGCAATAATTTGATTCTCAAGGCATTAAAATTTAAATTAGGGAAAGGGGCTGGAGTTAGGAGGAGTTCGGGGGGGGGGGGGGTAAGGGAAATTGGGTGGTAACAGTGCTGCAGGCGATAATGTCTTGGACCTTATTGCAGGTAGTTGCGTGGGAAATAACGCCTTTTTGCATGGTGCTACGGGGCGATTATATGCGGCACGGTCGCACTGTGGCAGGTGAAACCACACTGCCGTGATGCTTCCAGATACACACTAGTACCTTCCCAACCCTTTTCCCACTTCCCCACCCTCTTTATCACCTCAGCTCATCAATTTGTGGGGAATGATGAATCTATCCCTTTTTTTAAACTTCAAATTCAGGTTATTTTCAATTATATTGTGTAATTTTTCTAAACCTTTCTTATCAATTCTAACCTAAATATGTGTTATTTTCATAGGACCAACTACTACAGCTGGATCAACAACAACAGGTAATTCCTTCTCATCTCTCTGTAATCGTTTTAACTTGTTCTGCTTCCTTTTAGTTCAGATGCTTATGCTTCTCTATTTTAAGTTATGTATATGCATTCCAATTAAATATTTCAAATGCAAATTTCCTTTTTTTCAATAAACTACTGCATTGGAATCATTGACCAAGATGTCATGGCCAATTATTGAATGCCTTAGGACATTATCACAGGTGATAATGCTCTAACACATGCAATAATTTGATTTTCAAGCATTAAAATTTAAATTAGGGAAAGGGGCTGGAGTTAAGAGGAGCTCGGGGGGGTTAGGGAAAATGGATGGTAACAGTGCTGCAGGCGATAATGTCTTGGACCTTATTGCAGGTAGTAGCGTGGGAAATAACAACGCCTTTTTGCATGGTGCTACGGGGCGATTATATGCGGCACGGCCGCTCTGTGGCAGGTGAAACCACACTGCCGTGATGCTTCCAAATACACACTAGCACCTTCCCAACCCTTTTCTCACTTCCCCACCCTCTTTATCACCTCAGCTCATCATTCTGTGGGGAATGATGAATCTAGCCCTTGTTTTAAACTTCAAATTCAGGTTTTTTTCAATTATATTGTGTAATTTTTCTAAACCTTTCTTATCATTTCTAACCTAAATATGTGTTATTTTCCTAGGACCAACTACTACACCTGGATCAACAACAACAGGTAATTCCTTCTCATCTCTCCGTAATCGTTTTAACTTGTTCTGCTTCCTTGTAGTTCAGATGCCTACGCTTCTCTATTTTAAGTTATGTATATGTATTCCAATTAAATATTTCAAATGCAAATTTCCCTTTTTTTCAATAAACTACTGCATTGGAATCATTGACCAAGATGCCATGGCCAATTATTCCATGCCTTAGGACATTATCACAGGTGATAATGCTCTAACACATGCAATAATTTGATTTTCACGGCATTAAAATTTAAATTAGGGAAAGGGGCTGGAGTTAGGAGGAGTTCGGGGGGGGGGGGGGGGTAAGGGAAATTGGGTGGTAACAGGGCTCCAGGCGATAATGTCTTGGACCTTATTGCAGGTAGTTGCGTGGGAAATAACAACGCCTTTTTTCATGGTGCTACGGGGCGATTATATGCGGCACGGCCGCACTGTGGCATGTGAAACCACACTGCCGTGATGCTTCCAGATACACACTGTTTTTAGCGGGACTCAGAAAGACAACTTCAGGCAGCTTTGCAATCTAAAAGCAAGTTTATTTGAGAAAGACAGAGACAATATAAAAAGCGGAACAACGAAAAGAGGAAGTCGTTGTTCCGTGGAGACACAGGTCTGTGACAACTTGGTATTCAGCGGTGCTTCTCAGAAGCGGAGCTCTGGGTCCGAAACTTTTAAACTTTTCGCCTTGTCCAATAGAAATGTGTTGACAAGCATCCTGGGTGTGTTTTCTACTTCCGGTAACCAATGGGGATCGTTGCTTTTAGTCAAATCAGGTACTGTCTCTGGGGAGTTGGCTTCTTCCGGTGCTGGACTTGTCAAAGCACATGGTGGTGCAATACGTTGCCAATAAAGTCAGGAAATACAACAGGCTTTCTATATACATTCCCCCCTTGAACCGTTCAGAGAACGATTCATAAATTAAAGGCTGAGATTGTATTTCCTGGATTGAAATGGTCATAGCATCAATTTTCTATTACCCTCCTTTTAGACTGTTAAAAATGGCTTTCATATTCTTTACGTCACTGAAACATCCTTCTCACATATCTCTCGATCATTCACCATCTGTATTTTGCTTAGTTGTTATTCAATCTCACATTCACACTACATTCAGGTATTGTTCTGGCCTTCTTCCAGTTGATCCAGGTTTCTGTAGTGTATTCCTATTAGCAGCGTATAAGTGACCTATATTTCCAATTATTCCTCTCAATGATCGATTATTGCTTCAACCATGATACTCAGGGTTAATGCCACTGTCTTAGGTTGCCCACGGTACACAATCCTAATGATTGGCTACCTGGTGCTTACCCGTCATCGTTAAGCACAACAGCCTTTGGAGGTTACATTGCTGCTGGTAAATGAGAGGCTTTCTGTCTTCTTCACCGATGATGTCCTAGGCCATGAAAATAACAAACTTCATTCACTCTCACAATCAATCATTGCAAACTCACTTAGAAATGTAAGCCTCTTTAAACTGTGTTTCCCATCAATTAAACCAAATTCTATGAAAATACAACCTTATCCTTTAAGAGATTTCTCACACATCAAATTCAGAAGGAGATTCAATCATGTTCATCATTAGGTTGACATTGAGTCCTGGCATTTTTGGCATAGCAGAAGCAATAGTACTTCCAAAGCGGCGGAAACAAAGGCAAATGCATGCTAGACAAAAACGCAACAGAAGGCCAATGCATTATGTCTTAGCCCACCATGCATTTGAACGTTATGAGAATATAAACACATGCTTTAAACTAAATTAGGAATAGGATTTTGAAGGAAACATCCATTCCAAAGGGATAAGGGATCTCTGTAACTAATGGAATGATATCTTCTGCCAATACCACTATGTGGTGTTTGAGTATTGGGAAATCAAATGAATGTCATAATTCTATCTTTAACTTGTAACCAGGAATAACTATATAAATATTTGGGGGCTACATTAAACCTTTAGAATTACTAGCTATGCATGTCATCTTCAATTTGGGCATAGCTGGTCTGTGCAGCCTATTCACATGAGCTGCCTAAGTACGGTGTGAAGGCTGGACTGACAAACTATGCTGCAGCACATTGCGCCGGTCTGCCACTGGCCATTGGCACGCAGATGTCCAAACAAGTCTGGACTAAGAAAGGCAGGTTATAATAACTGGGGATGAACATAACGTGGAAAGCAATAATGAAGTCATATAATGGATAGTAATTTAAACCAGTTATCTATGGGACCTAGGGATACATGAGCATCTCAGTTAATCATATAACAGATTTGAGAGAACTGGGAATAGCAGCAAAACTCTAGTGTGTTGAGTTAATGTAGTGTGTAGCGTGTAGGTGTATGTAGATATCCAAATCATGGCATTTTAATGACATATGGGCTAGGTGTGTATGGCAATCAATTATCATTGACATTTGACAAAGCATAGTGTGGTATAATGCATAACAGTTGATCTTTGTGTAAAGAGCTGACAATTGGGAATGGATCTGATCTGATCAGGGCAATAGGGTGCACACAATCATGAGAACTGCATTAAAGTAAAGTACAACAAACACAAAGGCAAAATATAATCAAGCAAGATTAATAAAGTTCAATGATGAGTGAAGGATGTATTCTGTGTATAGGGCGAAACTTCTGTAGAAGGGATGGGAAGAATGGAGTAAGTCCCATAAATGTCGTTTTCAAGCTTTCAGTAAGGTGTATCAACTTTTCATTCATCACGGCCTAATGGGGATATGTGCTTCTGTTATGGTTTCAGATACCTAATATGGCAAAGTAGCATAAAATCAAATTAAGCATTTAAAGGAAAGTCATCAAACAACGAATATTTCAGACATTACATTAAACATATGTCACACTAGACTGACACATATTCATCCATCCTTCAAATATACATTTATTGTCTTCTTAACATTAGACAGACAACAGATAACAAATAATTTGAGCTCAAAATTCGTATAAAAAATGTATCAAAAATAAAACTAGATCAAAAAGCAAAAATGTGTTTGAAAAATGTTTGGAAAAATAAAAGTTCAGAATTCTGTCCAAAAGGTAGAAAAAGGAAAATAAAACTGAAGTTCCTTGAAGTCAGGAAAACTGAAGACCTGAAAAGTAAATACTAGCATACAACTGAAATATTAAATTAGCAAATATTGTGCATGTAGATTTCAACCAATAATATTAAATAAATTCAATCAATAATATTCTGAGCTTACAGTCAATGTGTCATACCAAATAATTAGAATAATTAGAACTTAAATATCAAATAATGAAGTATCAAATAATTAAAACAATTAGAACTTAAATATGCTACGTTTAAACTAAATAAAACTATTTCTCCTTTTTTTTTCTTCCGTTCGCCGCACAGCCAGCACTGGCAGAACAGATAAGCAGTGCTCTGCTGTTTTGCAACACTTACTTCTCTTACTTCCCTTTTTTTTTCTGTTCAGATACAGTTTAACTCTTTAGCTAAAATGTCCTTTCAAATTCATAATTCTCCTCTCAGAATCATAATTCAGTAGCTCAGATTCTAAATTTTAACACTAGTATATGTCCTTGTCAGTAACCTCAGTTCAGTATTAAAGAATTGTGAAGTCATTAATGTAATAAAAGTTCAGCATGTAAAGTTGAGGGCAAAGGGGATTTATAGCGGCGGGAGGTCTATCCCGTTCCCCCCTTGATCCCTCTTTTACCACAGGAAAATCTGCAACGCACAGTTTAAATCAGAAAGGAAAGAATATGTAAGAGGAAGATATTGCATGCGCTCGGTGATCACCTTAATAGAAATGCATTCACACAGAGATTGAAAGGAAGAACTTACTCTTAAAACTTAAAACTATATGGTACCGTTTGAGAGTTACTTACTTATACTAAAAATGCTTATACTAAAACTATACCTGCAAATGATAACATAACTAAATCACGATAACTTGAAACAATAAGACCAGTAAATACATTAACATGGGAAGCCTAACCTTAAGCAACCCTTTATATCTGTCCACAAGCCCATTACTTTTAGGGCGATTCTCGTCTGTAGTGGCATTGTAAAAGTTCTGTAATCTGATAAAAACTGACCATGCATCTGAGCCCAGTGCATGGCTGCTATCCCTACTACAGAAGACAGGAAGGCACGTAATTAGTCAGGCAAAGTCTGCGGAAACATATATTTATTTATTTTTGGTTTAGATATACCGGAAGTTCTTGTATAATATACATATCACTCCGGTTTACATGACAGACACCGGGAAGACAGGCAAGGATTTACTAGTCTTATGTAAACAAATCCTATGTAAACAAATTCCTATCTTAGCTTCTTTGTCCTAAAATGAATACTGCAGTAATGCAAGC
The DNA here is from genome assembly GCF_901001135.1 of Rhinatrema bivittatum. NCBI lineage: Eukaryota > Metazoa > Chordata > Amphibia > Gymnophiona > Rhinatrematidae > Rhinatrema > Rhinatrema bivittatum. The sequence continues at coordinate 102,424 of NW_021820858.1, read as the reverse complement.
AATAGCTATAAAAAATAAGGCTCAGAGTAAGGAGGTCATCCTAAATGTGGTCCTGTTTAAAACTGTATTTCACATTGAGTTCACACTGTGTCCTGTCCAAGCTTCACTAGAGTGGCAATGTAAGGTCCTACATACGCTGATACTTTCTCTGATATGTGTGAACTCACTTTATCTGGGGACATGCGCTCTAAAAACGCAGGTTTCCTGTAACGGAATATCAGGGCCCATGAAAGGCACTCCTTCCAGGTGTGTTCTGCTTGCGCCATTACTTGGTGTAATCTGGTTTGAAACAGACCATTGTATTGTCTTACCAGATCATTTATCTCACGCTGACACTGTTTTCGTTTATGATGCCACTGCGATATCAGCAGTGAAGCTACCTGGCTCAAGGTCATATATCCTAATTTCTTTGAGGACCTGGAGGCATGGTTACAGCTTCCGGCGCTCCGAGCAGTGTTCAGTTCAATTGCAGTCAGGGATCCCTATAGAGGACAGACTCTCATTTGTGGGCTTAAGGCAAGTGTCCATCCATGAAATGAATCAACCCAAATAGTGACATAAAAAAATGAACGATCTAATTTGGCAATTTTGGCTGCTGGGGGACCAGCGGCAGCTGAAGTTACAGTGACTAGTTCAGTTTCCTCACTACTTTCCGTATCTTCATCACTACTTGCGATCAAAATAGGCATAGATTGGAGACAAGGATTGGGTGACAGGTCAGGAGGTTCAGGAGCTGGTGGCAGTTCAGGAATCTCAGGAGGTGGTGACAATACTGGAGGTGGTGGTGTGGGAGGAGGTGAAGGAGGAGGCAAAGGAAGAGGTGAGGGAGGAGACGGTGGACGAGGAGGTGATGGATTTTCTGGTACTGGCACAGGGAGGACACTCGGTGGAGAATCCACTGGCATTCCAGCGATTAATTCTGTGTCTGCTGAGTTGTGCAAATCTACAATTAGTGGGCTTTCTACTGGGTTTAATAGCCACATGCTGTACTCCTCAAATACAGGAACAGCATCTTCAAAAAGGTCTCCTTCAATCTCAACTGTACTGAGTAGGGGCGTGCTTGTGTGAACTGTGGGGCTTATTTGGGGTTCTCTTTCTCTTTCTGAAGGTGCAGCAGGATCTGAATGTAAATTACCCACTGCAGTCACTGTTTCCCCATGCACTAAACAATCTCGAGCATATAGTGAATCATATGGGGGTGGTGACACTTCTCTATCACAATTAATAGCTTCTAAATATGCTCGTGTCTTAGCGAACCATCTGGACACTTGTGTATGATCCGCTAGCCTCTTTTTGTCTTTTGCCCTGGACTTGCTATACCTGTTTTCAAAAAAGGCTATTAGCTGCATGAGCGTGGGTGGGTCAAAGGAGCCCCCTACTGGCCATTCTAGGGAACTATCCCTTGCTGCCCACGCAACCCACTTAGAGTGGCATTTGCGAATCAACTTCTCGTTGGGCTTATGCAGAGCGATGACTCTGTTCAGGGGACATGACGGACAGACCTCTACTGCTATCTTGGGACCTCTTAATATTGCAGACCAAAACTTCGGCATAATAAGAATAATAAATTCCGTGTAGCCACTCTCTTATGAGAAAGAGTGGTTCTGTCTTACCTGATTGTAGTTTTCACCGTACCATGATTCAAATGCCGCTCAATGTGTGGGCTCAACGAATCCACGCTTCCGGTGTGCTGCACTTCTTCACAGCAAGGGAGGGGAGAGATATTTTGCAGACAATAGTACTACAGCCTATCTACTCCTTTCCGTTTGACTGGTTACCACAGGAATCCACCTAGGCTCCAGTGCGGTACCGCCGAACAACCGGGGACAACGGGCCAGAGGCGTTTGATCAGCTTCGCCAACTGTTTCGAACTTATTAGTACACTAACGGAAAACCTATGACTTACTTGTATAAGACAAGTTAACTGTACCTTTCCATACAGCTCCACATATGTTTCCCGTGGAATGCTCGACCTGAAGGCTTCTTATCTCTATTTCGGGGTCCACCTGACAAGTTCCTACTCCGTCACGGTTCGTTTTCCCGCCAAAAGCCCCAGGTGGTATGTCGCAGTATTCAGCTTGGGCTTACTGATTGGTACTGTACAAGGTGCTGCCAGACAGCAGTGCACGCCAAGGTCTAGTCTGAGTCAGAAAAGAATAAAAACTCCTGAACAGTTTGTCTGTGAGAGCAAGACTTACTTTCACTTCTTCAAATGCTTTCTCCGTGGTTTTCTGAAGTGCTTCAGGGAAGTCACCACTTCCGATCGTCGACGGTGCTCTCACTTTCTTGATGCTGATGATGACGTGCTTGCCTGCATTCTCCACCAAATGTTTTTAGCGGGACTCCGAAAGACAACTTCAGGCAGCTTTGCAATCTAAAAGCAAGTTTATTTGAGAAAGACAGAGACAATATAAAAAGCGGAACAACGAAAAGAGGAAGTCGTTGTTCCGTGGAGACACAGGTCTGTGACAACTTGGTATTCAGCGGTGCTTCTCAGAAGCGGAGCTCTGGGTCCGAAACTTTTAAACTTTTCGCCTTGTCCAATAGAAATGTGTTGACAAGCATCCTGGGTGTGTTTTCTGCTTCCGGTAACCAATGGGGATCGTTGCTTTTAGTCCAATCAGGTACTGTCTCTGGGGAGTTCGCTTCTTCCGGTGCTGGACTTGTCAAAGCACATGGTGGTGCAATACGTTGCCAATAAAGTCAGGAAATACAACAGACTTTCTATATACAACACTAGCACCTTCCCAACCCTTTTCTCACTTCCCCACCCTATTTATCACCTCAGCTCATCATTCTGTAGGGAATGATGAATCTAGCCCTTTTTTTAAACTTCAAATTCAGGTTATATTCAATTATATTGTGTAATTTTTCTAATCCTTTCTTATCAATTCTAACCTAAATATGTGTTATTTTCATAGGACCAACTACTACAGCTGGATCAACAACAACAGGTAATTCATTCTCATCTCTCCGTAATCGTTTTAACTTGTTCTGCTTCCTTTTAGTTCAGATGCTTATGCGTCTCTATTTTAAGTTATGTACATGCATTCCAATTAAATATTTCAAATGCAAATTTCCTTTTTTTCAATAAACTACTGCATTGGAATCATTGACCAAGATGTCATGGCCAATTATTGAATGCCTTAGGACATTATCACAGGTGATAATGCTCTAACACATGCAATAATTTGATTTTCAAGGCATTAAAATTTAAATTAGGGAAAGGGGCTGGAGTTAGGAGGAGTTTGGAGGGATAGGGAAACTGGGTGGTAAGAGTGCTGCTGGCGATAATGTCTTGGACATCATTGCAGGTAGTAGCGTGGGAAATAACAACACCTTTTTGCATGGTGCTACGGGGCGATTATATGCATCACGGCCGCTCTGTGGCAGGTGAAACCACACTGCCGTGATGCTTCAAGATACACACTAGCACCTTCCCAACCCTTTTCCCACTTCCCCACCCTCGTTATCACCTCAGCTCATCATTCTGTGGGGAATGATGAATCTAGCCATTTCTAAACTTCAAATTCAGTTTTTTTTCAATTATATTGTGTAATTTTTCTAAACCTTTCTTATCTTTTCTAACCTAAATATGTGTTATTTTCATAGGACCAACTACTACAGCTGGATCAACAACAACAGGTAATTCCTTCTCATCTGTCTGTAATCGTTTTAACTTGTTCTGCTTCCTTTTAGTTCAGATGCTTATGCATCTCTATTTTAAGTTATGTACATGCATTCCAATTAAATATTTCAAATGCAAATTTCCTTTTTTTCAATAAACTACTGCATTGGAATCATTGACCAAGATGTCATGGCCAATTATTGAATGCCTTAGGACATTATCACAGGTGATAATGCTCTAACACATGCAATAATTTGATTTTCAAGGCATTAAAATTTAAATTAGGGAAAGGGGCTGGAGTTAGGAGGAGTTCGGGGGGGGGGGTAAGGGAAATTGGGTGGTAACAGTGCTGCAGGCGATAATGTCTTGGACCTTATTGCAGGTAGTTGTGTGGGAAATAACAACTCCTTTTTGCATGGTGCTACGGGGCGATTACATGCGGCACGGCCGCACTGTGGCAGGTGAGACCACACTGCCGTGATGCTTCCAGATACACACTAGCACCTTCCCAACCCTTTTCTCACTTCCCCACCCTCTTTATCACCTCAGCTCATCATTCTGTGGGGAACGATGAATCTAGCCCTTTTTTTAAACTTCAAATTCAGGTTATTTTCAATTATATTGTGTAATTTTTCTAAACCTTTCTTATCAATTCTAACCTAAATATGTGTTATTTTCATAGGACCAACTATTACAGCTGGATCAACAACAGGTAATTCCTTCTCATCTCTCCGTAATCATTTTAACTTGTTCTGCTTCCTTGTAGTTCAGATGCCTACGCTTCTCTATTTTAAGTTATGTATATGCATTCCAATTAAATATTTCAAATGCAAATTTCCCTTTTTTTCAATAAACTACTGCATTGGAATCATTAACCAAGATGCCATGGCCAATTATTCCATGCCTTAGGACATTATCACAGGTGATAATGCTCTAACACATGCAATAATTTGATTTTCACGGCATTAAAATTTAAATTAGGGAAAGGGGCTGGAGTTAGGAGGAGTTCGGGGGGGGGTAAGGGAAATTGGGTGGTAACAGTGCTGCAGGCGATAATGTCTTGGACCTTATTGCAGGTAGTTGCGTGGGAAATAACAACGCCTTTTTGCATGGTGCTACGAGGCGATTATATGCGGCACGGCCGCACTGTGGCAGGTGAAACCACACTGCCGTGATGCTTCCAGATACACACTAGCACCTTCCCAACCCTTTTCTCACTTCCCCACCCTCTCATCATTCTGTGGGGAATGATGAATCTAGCCCTTTTTTTAAACTTCAAATTCAGGTTATTTTCATTTATATTGTGTAATTTTTCTAAACCTTTCTTATCAATTCTAACCTAAATATGTGTTATTTTCATAGGACCAACTACTACAGCTGGATCATCAACAACAGGTAATTCCTTCTCATCTCTCTGTAATCGTTTTAACTTGTTCTGCTTCCTTTTAGTTCAGATGCTTATGCTTCTCTATTTTAAGTTATGTATATGCATTCCAATTAAATATTTCAAATGCAAATTTCCTTTTTTTCAATAAACTACTGCCTTGGAATCATTGACCAAGATGCCATGGCCAATTATTGCATGCCTTAGGACATTATCACAGGTGATAATGCTCTAACACATGCATGGCGATTCTATTTTATAATATGAATGCATATACTCTCGTAAGTGATAAAATACACATATCTATGGGCACAAGCAGACAAATATGTGCAATGATGTACCTCCACCCCAATTTGAAGTAATTATCCTTTTTATTATTTGAAACTTGCATTTGATTTCGTTATTGAATTTTATTTTGGATTATTTTCCCTTCTTTTGGTTTTGTTTTCTTTATTTGAAATTAAAAATCAAAAACAATAAAAAAAATTGAAATTTAAACACTTAAAAACCAGAAAACATGAAGTTCCAAAATAATGCATCCTATGTCCTGGGCCTCCTAAAATCTACCCATGTGATTTACCCTGCACCATCATACCCCAAATGTGTCTTCATTTTAATATTAATCATTTCCAATCTGGTATGAACCCCTGTTACTACTAAAATGCTGCAGCCACTATTGCAAGTAATGAAAGTACTGTGAATGTAGATCTAATGGAATTATTATTGAAGGCTGCAGTGGTGGAGAAAGAGCAATTAGTCTTCACTCCTTTCTCATGAATTTTTAAATGGAAATGAATACACCATAGAGGAAAATGTATTAAATAAATGCTGGGGAGAAAGAAAATAGGTGCATGATAATTAATCTGTGGTGATGATGTCATAGCTAATAGCTAAGTAGCTTGGGTTCTCTTTTCAGTTACTCTGTTGTTGGCTCTTTAGCCGTATAAATATATCCAGCTAACTACAGGTTATATTTTGCGGCTACCTTTAAGACAGCCCTATGACACGACCATAGTTAGCTGAATAGGATAAGCAGCTAACGCCGAATGTTGGAGATAGACGTGTATCGTATGCAGATACTTCGCTTTCCCCATAAATGCCTCCATCCCTTCCCCAGAATGCCCCATATTAATGAGAGTGACTTACCAGCAGTTTCAATATCAATGGGTAGCCATTTATGTAATTAACTCATCAGTTATCCGTTTAAATGCCTTTGGAATATTCAACCCATTATAGCTGCAGAAAAAACGGAATGTGCTTCCTCTGTGTTCAAATGTCATTATGAATTTGTAATAAACTTTCCACTGAATGAGAACTCTTTCGTATAGGGAGAAGAACCAATCTAAGTTCTAAAATATCATTCAAATAATGTTTACAGCGAATACTTAGTTTTTGAATGTTGGCGATTCTATTTTATAATATGAATGCTTATACTCTCGTAAGTGATAAAATACACATATCTATGGGCACAAGCAGTCAGATATGTGCAATGATGTGTTGGACTCCGGAGGTGGATCCTTGGGCTGACCGCCTGGGAGGTGGACGGGAAGCAGACTGCTGAGCCAACGATGAGACTTCACCTGGAAACTTGAGACTCCCCTAGAGGAGCTGTTGGAGCCCGAGTCGCTAGGATTTAGTTGACCGCCCTGGAAGCCCAAGGTCCCCCCAGGAGGAGCCCGTAGGGACCCGGACCGCTGGGACTTAGGTGAGCGGCGACAGCAGGGAACCAGGAACGGACCGGAGTCGGACTGGACAGCAAGAGGCAGAATCGAGAAGATGGACCAGGATCAAGGCAGGCGGCTGAAGACAGAATCGATGAGACGAACCAGGGTCAAGGCAGGCGGCTGAAGACAGAATCGATGAGACGAACCAGGATCAAGGCAGGCTGGAACACAGGAACAAAGAGACAGGAACAAACAAGCAGGAACAGGAACACAGCGGCAACTAGCAAGCACAAGGCAACCACGTTGCATGGCAAAGCAGGAAGGACTCGAGCTGACTTAAATCCCCCGCCGGTGCTGACGTCAGCCGTGGGGCAGTTCAGCACATCCGGGTGCTGGACCATCAAAAGCCCGGCCCTCGCGCGTGCGCGTTCCCCGCAGGGGGAGGAGTCATCCACGGGCCTCGGCGGCGTTGACGGTGTCTCCCTCATGGAGACGCCGCTGCCATGCGGCCAGGCCGGCCCCAACTCCCGCGGCTCGCGGCGGGACAGAGGAAACCATGGTGAAGGTAAGGACCCGGTCGCCAGCGTGGCGACCGGGGCTGTAACAGTACCCCCTCTCTTACGCCCCCTCCGCAGAGGTCCTGACTTCCTGGGGTGGTCCTGATGAAATTGAATTAGCAGCGACTTGTCCAAGATATTCCGGGCAGGCTCCCAAGAATTTTCCTCGGGTCCGCATCCCTCCCATGCCAGAAGATACTCCCAGCGGCGGGCGTGGAAACGCACGTCCAGTACTTCCCGTACCTGATACGTGGGTTCCTCGGTAGATGAGGATGATACTGCATCTGTTGTTGGTCGATGGAAACGTGAGAGCACCACAGGCTTCAATAGTGATACGTGGAACATGTTGTGTATGCGGAGAGATGAAGGGAGGCGAAGTCTATAGGATACCAAACCTATTCGCTCCGCTACTTGAAAAGGACCACAGTATCTAGATGCCAACTTTCGAGATCGGCCTGGCAGATGGAGATTTCTAGTACTCAACCAGACCTTGTTACCAGGTAGGAATACTGGCGCCGGACGTCGGTGGCGATTGGCGCATCTTTGGGCCTTCTCTGCGGCTGTGGTAAGTCGCTGCTGGATTGTCTTCCAGAGGCGTTGAATCTGATGGGCTACAGTTAGTGCTGCTGGTGAAGGAACGGTAACCGGAATAGATACTGGCGGTCTCGGGTGGCGACCAAATACTGTCTGAAAAGGTGATTGACCTGTAACTGAGTGGGTATGATTATTATAGGCGAACTCGGCCCAGGGAAGAAGAAAAACCCAGTTGTTCCCCTCTCGGAGATGAAGCTTCGAAGGAAAGTCTTCAGCGACCGGTTCATCCGTTCAGTCTGTCCATTACTCTGAGGATGGAATGCAGTGGACAGGTTTAGCTGTACTCCGAACTTCTATTTTTTTTATATTTAATCTTTATTAATTTTTCACAAATGACTTACATCATGAAAACAGGAAAATATGTTCCACAACACTGTAACCAATATAGAAATTAACACAATAACATTATTACTGCTGGTACATATTCCATAATTGGGGGGAGATTCAAATAGAAATTACCAAAATATTCATCAACTTTAACTAAGAAAGAAGCAAATTTTTTCTTAATTTTAATCATACAAGTAAACATTATTTAAAGAGGAGGGAGGTATATTTTTTTTACTGAACATGCTCTCCTGATACTTCCACTTGAATTGTATCTATCAAAAAGGTTTCTAAATATGTAGGGTCCAAAAATCCAAATCTCTTCCCTTTATAATTAAAACAGCATAAACAGGGGAACTTCAGAAAAAAGGTTGCGCCTATTGCTAGTACGCGTGCTTTCAAAGATAGAAAATATTTTCTTCTAAGTTGTGTGGCCCTAGCCACATCAGGAAACATCTGCAGCTTATGGCCGCAGAATAGGAAATTTTTAGATCTAAAGAACCTTTTGAATAGATTTTCCTTATCTTGCTCCGCTACAAAAGCTATAAAAAGGGTAGCCCTTTTATTTATAATATCTAATGATTCTTCCAAGAAGGTCGAAACTCCTGGAGAAGATGGAAGCTCTCCATTTTCCTTCTGAAAACCAGTATTACTAGCTGGTTTTTTTTCCAAATAATAAATTTTTGAGACTTTAGGTATTTCTTCATCTTGATATTGCAATATTTCCTTCAAAAATGTCTTAAACATCTCCCATGGAGTTAATAAGCGAGTAATCGGGAAATTTAATATTCTCATGTTCCTAGATCTAAATAAATTTTCTACATATTCAACCTCCTTATGCATCATAAGACTATCCTTTATAAAAACATTCTCGGAGTTCTGGATTAATTGGATCTTATTCATCATAGTTGTTATATCTTTTTCATGTTTAACCACCTTTTTTTCTTGTTCATTGATTAAACCCCTATTAATATTAATAGCTGCCACCAACGATTCATTCATTTTAATCACATTATTATCAAGTTTAGATATCATCCAACCAAGATCCACCATAGTAACATTATCCGGTACAATCACGGGACTAATATTACTCTCTATGTGAATTGGAGGTTTTAATAACATAACATTACTACTAGAAGCAATAACACTTCAATCCCGGTGAGGTACAGACTGACTATCTACAACTGTACCTTCCTGGGTTAGTCCTACCAGTTCACATGATGTTCCAGGAGATGTTAACACCTTCGGTTGTGGTGGTGGAGTATGTCCTTCGCCAGGACTGAGGGAGATTAAGAACATATCTCCCACACTGTCCTCTCTTGGAGTTTCCAACACCCTTAAAACGTGTTGGTCCATAGGGCCTGTGTGTTGTAGTTGCACTGGTGAGGAGGTAGTAATAACTCTCGCCTTCCATTTTTTCCCCATGAAGATAACACTGCAAAGAGATTTGCCGGCCTCCGGCCTATTCCGGTCTAAGCTGGTCCAAGCCGCGCGCCCCTTCAGCGTGTGTGGCTTAGGCAACGCGCCGGCGGCAGTGGGGCACCGCCCTTCCGCCGACTTTGTAGTCAGAAGGGGTCCTCAGCTGACGTCACTCAGCTGGGCTTTGGCTTGCCTGCACGATCTCTCCCGTAGCAGCTGGATGCAGGTAAAAACAATCAGGCTTTGCCTGCTTCAGTTTTCACTCTCACAGCAGTCCGGTCGGCACCTCAGGGGGGGGGGGGCGATTCCCTCCTCCCTTCTCCATAGCAGCTGGATGCAGGTAAAGACAGTCAGGTTTTGCCTGCTTCAGATTTCACTCTCACAGCAGTCCGGTCGGCACCTCAGGGGGGGGCGAGTCCCTCCTCCCTTCTCCTTCACTTGCTCCCCGACTGGCAGCTTCCCTTCCCCCAATTTTGTACTCCGAACTTCTTGCAGAGGGCGAGCCAGAATCGAGCGGTGAACTGGGGACCCCTGTCGGATACTATGCTTTGCGGGAGGCCGTGGGCCCAGAAGATGTGTTGCGTGAACAGGAGCTCCTGTTCAGGTGCCGAAGGAAGCTTGGGCAGGGGTACCAGATGAACCATTTTTGAGAAGCGATCCACTGTGACCCATATCATAAGTTATCAATATAATCCACCATGTTAAGCAACCTTTTTTGTAAATACTGATACGTTCCTTGTACCTTTCTCAACTGCTGTCTTTCCTCCTTTACCTCTCTCCCCCCCTCCCCCCCCCCCTTTTTCGCTCCTGCTCCATTCCCCCACTCCCTGTTTTTTGTAATTTCCTCCTTCTCAAGTTTATTGTAAACTGGCGTGATGTGCTTGCACGAACACCGGTATATTAAAAGCTGTTAAATAAAAAAAAATAAAATAAAATAATTGCCCTCAGATGGCGGTAGGTCCACCACAAAATCTGTGGCGATGTGAGTTTATGGTTCGGTGGGTATGTGTAGTGGCTGTAAGAGGCCCCAAGGTCGGCCGCAAAGAGGCTTCTGTCTAGCACAGACTGGACATGAATCTACGTACAGGCGTACATCCTGCCACACCTTGGCCACCAGTAATAGCGGTTTAAAAGGTCGAGCGTCCTCTCTCTGCCGGCGTGGCCCCCGGAGAGGGAGTCATGAGCCCATCCGAGGACCCTCTTGCGATCTCTGCGAGGAACAACCACTCTCCCAAGAGAGGACACGGTGGTGCTGGCTACTTGGATCTTGGCGGGATCAATGATGTATTGAGGCGAGTCTTCTTTTTCCTCCTGTATGTCGTAACGAGACAGGGCATCTGCCCGGACGTTCTTTGAGGCTGGGCGATACTTGAGGATGAAGTCGAACCGGCTAAAGAAAAGCGACCAACGCGCTTGTCTGGGATTAAGTCGTTGGGCTTGATTCAGAAATTCCAAATTTTTATGGTCTGTGTAGACTGTAACAGGATGAAGAGACCCCTCCAGCCATTGTCTCCACTCCTCAAAAGCTAATTTTATCGCAAGCAACTCCTTGTCTCCTATTCCGTAGTTGCCTTCGGCTGGGGTAAACTTCTTGGAAAAGTAGGAGCAAGGTAGTAGATGTCCGGAACTAGAGTTCTGAGACAGGACCGCCCCAACGGCTATGTTGGAGGCGTCCACCTCCACGAAGAAGGGCCGTGTCGGGTCCGGATGTCGTAAACAGGTGTCCCGGAGGAAGGCCTCCCTTAAGTCCTCAAAGGCTTTACAAGCCTCGGTAGGCCATACTCGAGCGTCCGCGCCCTTCCTGGTCAGAGTGGTTAGTGGTGCCACCAACCGGGAATACTGAGGAATGAGGTGCCGGTAGAAATTTGCAAATCCTAAAAAGCATTGCAAAGCTTTCAGGCCCACTGGCTGGGGCCATTTCCTGATGGCGGACACTTTGCTGGGATTCTTCCTAGTAATGGCATTGAGTCCGCGATAATCTATACACGGCCTCAAGGACCCGTCCTTTTTGGCGACAAAAAAGAAGCCTGCCCCTGCGGGAGACTTCGAGGGATGGATGAAACCCTTGGCGAGGTTCTCGGTGATGTAGTCCGACATGGCCCGAGTCTCGGGTTGAGACAAGGGATTCACTCTTCCCCGAGGCGGACTGGAACCGGGAAGCAGTTCAATTGCACAGTCAAAGGGGCGATGTGGTGGTAAAAGTTCCGCCTTTTCTTTAGAAAATACATCGGCGAAATCTGCATACGGGAATGGCAGTAGAGGTCCGGTATGTGCCAGTGGAATTTGTTGCCCCCTCTTGGGCTGGATGCAGGAGCGGAAGCATTTGGGACTCCATCGGGTGATTTGTAAGTCGTCCCACCGGATCTCGGGGGAATGTTGCTGTAGCCAGGGTAACCCGAGGACCACTGGGTGTATGGACTTCTCCAAAATCAGGAACGAAATCTTCTCGGTATGAAGCAAGCCAGTCTGTTCGGTGAGTGGCGAGGTAATGGTAGAAATGCTGCCTGACAGTGGTGTACCCTGGATTGAGGTGACCCGTAAGGGTGGTTCCCGACGTTGCATGGAGAGCTGAAGCTGTTGCACCAGATCCTTCGTGATGAAGTTCCCTCCAGCCCCAGAATCGATGAGGGCTTGCGTCTTGAAGGAACCACGTGGGTATCTCAAAGTTACAGGTACTGTACATTGAGGAGCTGCGTTAAGACAGCCTAGGGGACACTCCTCTCTTACTCCTAGGCGCGGGAGTTTTCCGCCCGTTCCTTGCACTGAGAGAGGAAATGACCTTTACCACCGCAGTAAAGGCATAGCCTCAGATCGCGACGGCGTTGCTTCTCCTCAGGCGACAACGAGGATCTTCCCAGTTGCATGGGCTCTTCCATGGAGGTCTCAGCAGGATTACTGGTGCTACGTGACCCCGGATTCGATGGTCTGGAGAGGACCGAAGACAGAGGAGCCATTCGTCGGGGAGGACGCCCCTCTTTTGCTCTTTGTTGAAGGCGTCGATCAATGTGCCCTGCCACCTCGATGAGGGAGTTTAGGTCCTCCGGAAGGTCGCGAGCAGCCAGCTCATCCTTAATCCTAGCTGCCAAACCCTCCAGGAAAACTCCTCGGAGGGAATCATCCCGCCAACTAACCTCTAGGGCAAGCGTGCTGAACTCCAATGCATAATCGGCTAGGGTCCGCGTTCCCTGCTGCAGCTGGAGTAACTCTGAGGTCGCCGAGGTCTGGCGTGAAGGCTCGTCAAAAGCCGATTTGAAATCCTCCACGAACCTGTTCAAGTCACTCAGGGCAGGGTCATTCTTCTCCCACATAGGGGATTTCCAATTCAGTGCCCGACCGTCTAGCAGCGAAAAGATGTAGGCCACCTTGACGGCATCTGATGGGAACTGATTGGGCAACAAAGCGAATCGTACAAAGCATTGGTTCAAGAACCCGCGACAAGCCTTGGAATCCCCGGCGAAACGTGATGGAGCCGGAAGCTGAGTGGGAGCGTGAATTGTTACCATCGGTGCGGGTGCAGGAGCTGGTGCGAGAGGTTCGGCATCCATGCGAGGAGCCAACCGTTCCACGGTGGCAGCCAGTGAATCCAATACCTGCTGTTGCTGCACCAGGTGCTGAGCAAGTCCGGGGATGGCCTGCAGGCCGGTGAGGTCTGCCGGATCCATGGCCTTGCAAACTGTTGGACTCCGGAGGTGGATCCTTGGGCCGGACGCCTGGGAGGCGGACGGGAGGCAGACTGATGAGCCAACGATGAGACTTCACCTGGAAACTCGAGACTCCCCCAGAGGAGCTGTTGGAGCCCGAGTCGCTAGGACTTAGGTGACTTCACCCTGGAAGCCCGAGGGCCCCCAGGAGGAGCCCGTAGGGACCCGGACCGCTGGGACTTAGCTGAGCGGCGACAGCAGGGAACCAGGAACGGACCGGAGTCGGAGGGGACAGCAAGAGGCGGAGTCGAGAAGACGGACCAGGATCAAGGCAGGCGGCTGAAGACAGAATCGATGAGACGAACCAGGGTCAAGGCAGGCGGCTGAAGACAGAATTGATGAGATGAACCAGGGTCAAGGCAGGCGGCTGAAGACAGAATCGATGAGACGAACCAGGATCAAGGCAGGCTGGCACACAGGAACAAGGAGACAGGAACAAACAAGCAGGAACAGGCACAAGCAGACAAATATGTGCAATGATGTGCCTCTGCACCTGTTTAAAGTAATGATTATTTTTATTTTTTTAAAATTTCATTTGATTTTCTTTTTGCATTTTCATTTTGGATTTGTTTTCTCTTCTTTTGGTTTAGTTTTCTTTAATTGAAATGAAAAATCAAAAACAATATAAACATTTGATCAGTCCAGACGGTGGGTTATGTCCCACATCCAGCAGATGGAGTCAGAACAAACTTCGCGGGACTCACCATATAGGCCAGTACTCCCTCTGCAGGAGCTCAGTATTCTTCTGACTCCGGCAGATGCGAGTAGGGGAACCGGTTGTTCCCCCAGAGTAGCAGGGTTTTTAGTACTTCTGCTTCTTTTCTGTTTTCCTCTTGGGAGCGTCTTGAATCAAGTTTTAAAGTTTGACAAAAAAAAAAAAAAAATTGACAATTTTTGGGGAGGCGTGGTTTGTTGCTTTCTGCTAGGCTGTTTGCCTCCTCTAGTTTTCTCTCTCCTTTTCGCTTCCTACCTATCCGGGGGGTAAGTTGTTTGTTTGTTTTCTTATTTCCCTCGTGTCTAGGTTGACTTGTGAGCGGGTGCCTCGTGGAAGCCGGTGGTGCCATCCTCTCCACCTCAGCTTCCTCCGCCCCACGGCCCCTGGACGTGCATTCCCCGGCGTCGCTGCTGCAGGGAGGGTCGTTTCCCCTGTGCCTTCGGGGCGGTTTTCGAGCGGGCAGCGCCGGCCCCCGTGGCCTTTCCACTCCTCCCCCGGCGATCCAGATGCCGCGGCCGTCCCGGTGTGCGGCCTGCGGCGAGCCGGGGTCGGGGATTTCTAGAGAGAGGATCTGTGCAAGGTGTCTCCCCAGGGGGGAAGGCACCTCACAGCCCCTCAGCAAGTTCTCCTTCCTTTCGCAGCGGCCCGGGCGGCGCGGGCCGGCCACTTCGCTGCCTTTGGCGGGAAGGGAGGCCATCTTGGATCTCCAGCGCGCTGGGGATTCTTTCTCAGCGCGGCCAGATGAGGATGAGGGGGAGCTTTCTCCACCGAATCTTGATCCAGAGGAGGGACCGACGGACTCGGGATCCACGGAGGTCCCACCCTCGGGGTCCCTCCCGACTATACCGCGATTTTCTCCGAAATTCATCCTGCTTATGCACAGTGCATATTTGCAGGGCCTTGAGGCTCCCGGTAGCTTCAACATGGGCCCCCCTCCTGCCAAGACTCCACGGATTCCGTCTGCTCCGCAGGGCCACCCCGACCTTTCTTTCTTTCCCATTTCTCTTCATGTGCAGGGAAATTTGGGATTACAGCACGATTAAAATTCAGGTGCACTAAATCCATGGCACAACTTTGTGTGTATTCTGCCCTTCACCAGTTCCCCCTAATCCTGAAACCCTTTCTCCCCTGCCCAGCATCAGTTTTCATGACCCCAAAACCACTCTTTCCCCTCCCCCCTTCCCAGCACTAGGCCCTTCTGCCCTGTACATCTCTTTCCTCCATTCGCAGCATCAATTCCCCCTACTCCTAAACCCACCTCTATCTCTTCACTCTGCCAAGCAACAAGCAACTAACCCTGCCCCCTGACCCATTCTTTCCACCCTCCCCTGTCCCCATCACAGACCTGTTCCCCCTGCCTCCAAACAATGCTCAGCAGAAGCAGTAGCAGCAGCAGCAGATCCCACTGCCCTGCCCCTCTTCCTGGGCCGGGCGGAGAAGCCACTATTCTCTCCCTTCCAGAATCAGGCCCTTCTTCTCCTACCTCCTCTTGTCAGCAGTGTCCTGGGTTCCCACTGTCAACATGGCATGTACTTGTACATGAGATTCATTACAGACATTCCTTGGGCAGCATTAGGTCAGAGGAAGAAACTATGCAGGTACTTTTGGATATTCAAAACTCCATATGTTATTCTGCCTTACGAAAGTACCAGACAAAAAGCAAGAGAAAATTTGTGAGGGCATTTTTAGAGGGTGATAATCAAAGCAAAAATACCTGCACAATTTCACATTGATTATTGCCAGGGTTTATTGCTAGATTATTTGCTGCCCTGTGTGAGCAATTACTGTGCTGCACCCACCTCCCGCCCAGTTCATTCATTCTCTGTCCTGGGCTCACCAAAAAAAATGCCCTTATCCTTTCATTGATACAAACCTAAAAAACTGATACCATCCCCCCCTTCCCCATATGGTATCAGACCTATTGTGATGTCTGTTGGGTGTGGGCTTGACCCTTTGAAAGCTGGAATACACTAATACACTTTCTATTTGGAAAATGCCTCACCTCAGTCACACATGCAAAGCATAAACCAATCCTCACCAAATACAGAATAGAGCAACCGTAAAGTAGAAATACAAACACGCAGAGAAAAAGTGAAGTGGAAACCGCAAGAAGCCAGACTCTGTATGCAGTGCAACAATGAAAAACAGAACTATCACCATTCTTCAAACATCAAACAATAAAATCAAGAAATACAATAAATACATGATTGTGATACTAAAAATATACTAATAATATTTCAAAAAAAGCTGAATAAAAGATCAAATAATTAAAAAACTCATATTCAAGATTTTTTAAATGTCCCAAACATCATAAAATATTTCAAAACAGCAGACACATTAGATAACAACTGAAAAATAAAACTAAAAAGGATTTTAAAAATTCACGCTCTGATTTCCAGTCACCCTGAGATTGTCATGGATTAGTGGAAGAGGGATGCGTAAACTTTCTCCTCTCTTTCTTATATACATACACACAAATTCATACACACATATTTTCCCTCTCAGACAAACTCACAGGTCTCTCCATCTTTTCTTTGTTTGGGATCTACCAGCAGCATCAGCACCCTCGTCTACATTTCAGCTGCTGCCAGGTTGGAATTCACCTGCAGCACCCATTCCCTGTACATATGCGGTTCAGTCCAGACAGTGGGTTAACCTCCTGTCCAGCAGATGGAGCCAGAGAAAAACTGAAAGGGCATCCCATTTAAGGAATGTGCTCACCCTGCACCCCTCAATATTTCTCTGGTTCCAGCAGATGTGGTCAGATGAACTTGCGGTTCCCTCTCTTTAGTGAATCTTCTATTTCTTCTCTTCAAAGAATTCTTTTCTTCAACATTTCCTGGGCCAAGCAAGTATTTTCTATTAAAAAAAAAAAAAGTTGAACAGTATATCTTTTCTCACAGGAGGCAGTTTTTGTCTCCTAGCTCTTGTGGAGCCCTAGGGGGGATTTTCCCCTTGATTACTTCAGCCTAGGGCTCCTTTTTCCCGGTGGCCTTCCCTGCCTAGGGGTGATACTGGTGGTCCAGTCACTCCCCCTCCTTTTCCTGTGGTGACCCCTGAGATGTGCATGCCTCGGTCCTATTGCAGAGAAGTCTGGCATTCCTCTGCTGCGTCAGGGCTCAATAAAGCCTGTTAAGTAATTCTTGGGAAAAAAAAAAAAAAAAGCAAAATGACTGATTCAGTTCAGGTTTAATTTTGAGGTGGAAAAGGCTATTCGTTATGGCACTTTGCCGACCAGCAGGGAAAGAAGCAGCTCACATTCTTCGCTGGCTCTCACGCTTCTGTACAGGCAACACCAGCTGTTTTTTTCTCACGATCCTGATGCCGAGATCAATGCTTTGCCTGGCCTGCGGGGAGCCTGCTTTGTGGCTCTCCCGCGACGGCCTTTGCTCAGTCTGCTTGCCCGGAGGGGAGGGACTCTCTGTGGCACCTTTTAAATCGATGACCCGAGGTCGGGTTGGCAAGCGGGTGTCCGAGCTATCCTCTTCAAAAAAATCCGTGGGAACGTTGGCCATTTTGTGCACAGACCTCACTGCAGACTTAGAGCCTCAGGGTGGAGGGCAGCCGGATTTTACCCATTCTCTGCCTAATTTAAATCCTATGGCCTCTCCTGCTCCTGAACACCCCCCCCCCCAAGGGGCCCCTCCCCCCCCCCTTGCATGGCAGAGCACTCCCCGGGTTTTCCTCAGAGTTTGTGCTCCTGTTGCACAGATCCTTTTTGGCCAGCTTGGAGGAACTGGGGGATCCCTCCTCGGCCCCCCTGCAACAAAAATCCCTCGTTTGATTGGCGGTGATCCAGACTCACAGGGTGTGACCAGGGTTAGGACTGTGCCTGTGGTCCGGACCCACTTGAAACTCCTCAGCCCGCTCCACTGCCAGATCAGGATGACGACCCGGATCTGTCGCTAAGTAATCCGCCTGTGGAGGGAGATGATCACGGGTCCTAAGATTGTTTAACCGGGAAGAACTTGATCCACTCATTTCTTTTGTTCTGGATGAAATTGGGATTGAGGTTCCCTCAGAGAACCCTGCCAGTACTTCTACTTCTCGGACCGTGGACCCGGTCTTAGCTGGCCTTTGAGCTCCTCCTCATACTTTTCTTTTTCACCCTATGCTCATGCAGCTCCTGCTCCAGGAATGGGAATCCCCCAAGTCTGGCCTCCATGTGGGCAGGGCAATGGATAAACTATATCCCCTGCTGGATCAGGCCCTAGATATGTTAAAGGTCCCCAAGGTTGACACTTCGGTGTCCACTGTCACCAAGCGCACCACTATCCCGATGGTGGGGGTGAGGGCCTTAAAGGATCTTCAAGATTGCAAGTTGGAACTTCATCTCAAAAGGATCTTTGAGGTGTTGGCCTTAGGAGTCCGGGCGACGGTCTTTAGCAGTCTCATGCACCGGGCAAGCCTCAGGTAGGTTCAATAATTGCTCGGCACCCAGGACTTCCCAGCTGCTGAGGCCGAACAAGCAGAGCAACTTGAAGGCACGAGTGCGTATGGAGCTGATGCCCTTTATGATCTCCTCCAAGTGCAGGCCAGGGCTATGGTCTCCGCGGTTTCCGCCAGGCATCTCTTTTGGCTGCGTAACTGGGTGGCGGACTCCTCCTCTAAGTCACAATTGGGCACTCTTCTTTTTAAGGGCAAGTTGCTTTTTGGAGAGGACCTGGAACAGCTTATTAAGTCCTTGGGGGACAACAAGGTTCATAAGCTGCCTGAGGATAGTCCTAAACAGTCAAAATCCTTTTTTCCTTTGTGCTCCCGTTTCAGGGGTCAGTGTAGCTACAATAAACCCTGAGGGTCTTTTCAGCGGAATTCCTCCACCAGGTCGCAGGCATGGTCTCATTACTTTCAGGGGCATTGACCTTTCAGAGATGGCAACCCTCCCAGATCCGCCACAAAGTCCTCGCAATGAGTCGCGCCCAGCCCCTTCTCTGTTCGCGCCTTAGGTGGACATCTGTCCCTTTTTCTCGAGGAATGGGCCAAAATTACTACGGATCAGTGGGTCCTCAATGTGATCAAAAAAGGTTATGCATTAGAATTTGCTCGGGAGCTTCCCGACCGACACCTGATCTCGCAATGCGGCAGTCAAAAGCGACCAGCGGTGTGTCAGACTCTCGACAAGCTCCTGGAGATCGGAGCTCCCTGATCCCAGAAAAGAACAGGGATCCGGCCAGTATTCCATCTACTTCATCGTTCCCAAAAAGGACTGCACCTTCTGTCCAATCCTGGACCTCAAGAGAGTCAACCGGGCCCTCAGGGTTTCTCATTTTCGAATGAAGACCCTGAGGGTGGTCATAGCGGCGGTTCGCTCCGGAGAGTTTCTGGCATCCCTCGACCTCATGGAGGTTTATCTACACATTCCAATTTGCAAGGAACACCAGAAGTTTCTTTGCTTCCACATTCTGGGCAGGCACTTCCAGTTTCAGGCTCTCCCGTTCGGTCTCGCCACCGCTCCTCGTACATTCACCAAGGTGATGGTGGTGGTCGCAGCCTTCCTTCAGCGGGAGGGAATATTAGTCCATCCCTACCTAGACGACTGGCTCATCCGGGCGAAGTCAAAGCAGCTCTGTGTGGCAGCAGTCTGTCATGTAGTGTCAGTCCTCACATCCCTCGTGTGAATTCTTAATTACTCCAAGAGCAACCTTGGCCCTCCCAGGTCCTGGAATTCCTGGGAACTCGTTTCAACACTTGGGTGTCCAAGGTTTTCTTATCCGAGGTCCGGGCACTCAAGCTCATGAAACAGATCCAGCATCTAATCTCTTTCTTATTGCCCACGGCCTGGCACTACCTTCAAGTACTGGACTCTATGGCTTCCACTAATACCAATCATCGTCACTTGGTAAGGGCAAAGGCCATCGGCACCATTTTTATTAGTGGCAGCCGATGGCCCGAGAGCGGGAGATCGCTCCCGGGACCCCCACTGGCCACCAGGTACCTGTAAAAAGTTTTTTGGGGGGTTGGGAGGGTGGGGAAAGCTAAGGGATTAGTTTTAAAGGGTCGGGTGGGTTTTTTGTTTATCGGCTCGGGCGCAGCCGATAAACAAAACCGCGACCGGGCCGGACGAAAAAAAAAAACACGATGTGAATCGGAACCGGAATCAGAACCGATTCCGGTTCCGATTCACATCTCTAGTGGAGAATGCTTTTTCCTGACAGAACTATTATATAAGAAGGACCTTAAGACACTGGACATTTATGTCTTTTAGACAAGAGCTGTTTTTTTGCACTGTTTCTAGTTTTTGCATTGTGTTATTCTTTTTGGATCAGTTACTTGCTTGACCTTCATCGGGTTCATTTCCCAGTTTGGTTATCTGCTTTGTTAATGTTTATACTGAAGGGCGCAGGGTGAACACACTCCTTATATGGGATGCCCTTTCAGTTTTTCTCTGGCTCCATCTGCTGGACAGGAGGCTTAACCCACTGCCTGGACTGATCCGTGGTATTACAGGAACGAAAATTAGCAGGTAAGAACCAATATTCTTTCTCTCTCTCTCACACACATTCACACACTCATACACACACACACACACACACACAAACACACACACACACACATACAAAATCCAGGCAGCTCCCATTCTCACACAAGTCAGGCAGCCTCCCATTCTCTCTCTCCCCCCCCCCCCCCAAGACAAGCTCCCAGTAACATCCACCCAAATCCCAGGCAGACTCCCATTCTCCCACACACACACTCCACACTCCCTGCCCATCCCAGGAAGGTTCCCATGCCTACATGTACATGTGCGTGCACACACCTACACATGCACACTCCATCCATTCCAGTCAGGCTCCCATTCACATACACACCCATCCTAGGCAGGCTCCCATTCACACATGCATACACATATGCAAACAGTCAGGCTCCCATTCATACCCCCATCCATCCCAGGTAGTCTCCCATTCACACACCCACTCATCCCAGGCAGCCACCCATTCATATACCCACTCATCCTAGGCAGCCTGCCATTCACACACACACACACACACACACACACATCCCTATCACAGGCAACCTCCCATTCACACACATCTAATCATGGGCAGCCTCCCATTCACTCACACACACATGCATACCAGGCAGTCAGGGTCCATGGGTCATTTCTCTTCCGCTGCTGTTGCTGCCCTTCTTCGTTGGGGAAAGCAGTCATTCAGCAGCTCCTCTTCATGTTGTGGCCCTGAGGTAATTCAGCACTCATAGTGCTAGCAATTCCTGTATTCTCATCTCATGCATCAAGAGATGAGAATACAGGAAGTGCTAGCACTGTGAGTATTGGATACCGTGGGGACAGCACAAGAGGAGGAGTTGTTGTACGGTCTTCCTCTTCTGCTCTGGACTCCTGCTTTTCACTGCCGGTGGGATCAAGTCTACCAGAAGTACCATGAGTCTCCTGCTTCTTCTGCCACCAGTGGAATCGGGTCCACCAGCAGCACCACAGTCCTCCTGCTTCTTCTACTGCCAGTAGGATTGGGTCCACTGGCGTCACCACAGGCCTCTCCCTTCTCCTGACATTGCCCACTGGTTGTGTCACCTGTGCAATTGCACAGTTTACACACCCGGTGGCACCGGGCCTGATTATTACAACAAACTATGCATGTAAAAATCACTTGTGGGGATTTCCAGACTGCAGGTAGTTTGATTATGTGCCCTTTGGGGTAAATATTCAGACCACTCATGGATCTGGTAAACCCCATAGATATTTCTACCCTTGGTGTTTGCTATAATAATTAAAGCAAAGCTGTCTGGTTACATTTATGTTGACTATTGCTCCCCTCAAACATACAGGCACCATTTCTGCCTGCTTTTTATATGTTTTGTTTTGTTTTTATGGCAAAATAATGCAGAGAATTTTGAATATCCAAAACTATGCTCGTAAATTCAACTCCGGACCTAACTCTGCCCAGGAATGCCTACAGGAATCTGTTAGTAAAAGTATACATATTGTTGACATACACAAGAATGCATTTTTACACATGGAGAGGAAGGGCAATATTCAAATGGCCCCAGAGTTATAACCATGGAAATGGCTTTCATTACCATCCTCCAAGTATTTCATTTGATATCTATCATACAGTACAATCACAGTTTAGCGGTTAATAAAATACTTCTATATTTAACTGAACATCAGGATTTGCTACAATAATAACAATTTTCAAACACAAATCGGTATTATTTTTAATCTGTTTAAAAGCCAATATAGAGATTATATGTAATGCAATCTACAATTTTCTGTATCTAACAGAGAAACCACAGACAAGAGAAGTACTGACTCCTCTGGGTAAGACTTCCTGCCATTTTGATATTTTAATAATATTTTCTGGACTTCCTTGATCACTGAACAATAAAGCACTACACGACCATAAGAAGCTTCCAGGCTGCTAGAGGTGCAGCAGTGACCGTTGTCCCTATCAGCAGAAGATGAGGATTTTTTGGCAGCACCCAGGCAGCCCAAGACTACAGTTCTGACTTCAGCTTCGGCCTCTTATGGTGCTCTAGAGGCAATGATAGAGGCAAAGGGAGATAGGAAAGAGAGAAAGAGGGGAAGGCCAGGGGGAGGGAAGAAAGAAAGGAGCAAAGCAACCCAGGAACAGAAAGAGAGATGAAAAGGAAGGACAATTACAGTGGCAGAACCTCTTGGAAACAAAATGTTCCAATACTAGTATTTGTGCAATTTATTTATTTATTTATTATTTATTTTGGATTTTTATATACCGACATTCTCAATACAAGTATCGAATCAGGTCGGTTTACATATAACAAAACTTTCGCACAAATGGCGTTACATGGAACAGCGTTTCTTAACATATAACGTATAACATATAGCATTTAGCATATAACCTATAACATATAGATATTAATAATAGATTAAATTAAATATTACATAGATAATAATAATAGTAACTCGTCAACAGGTCGTAGGTAATTTAGTTGTAAATACTTCAAAAGTCTATGCAGTAATGAGCGTTAACGTAATGCAAGTGTTTATATGCATTATTGCCCCTTAGTGCACTAATCCACATTACCACTAATGTGGGCTAACACCAAAATATTTCAGTGAGTTAATGAGATGCAAAATATGCTACTCAGTTAATTTTAAATTTTCACAATTTACGTTAAAACTGTTAATGCAAAAATCTAATTATTATTTTTATTTTAACAGTGTCATTGCAGACACATTACAAAATGCAAAAACCTAACTTTTATTGCATCATCCATTAACTGCACTGTTAATGTGCATTCTAATATCAGACATCAATTTGATGATTTTAATGCACTTTAGCAACTGATGTCATATTTCCCATGAAATCATTACTGCCGGAAACAAACTGCCTAGGGGAGCTGAGCTTGTACATCTCTTTGCACCTTTAAATAATTTTTCTTCCATTTTTGGCCTGGTTCTTCATCCCCAAGGCAAGAGCTGAGGATTGTACTCCATATCAGCAGGAGATGAGGACTTTTTGGCAGCAGCCAGGCAGCCCAAGACTACAGCTCTGACTTAAGCTTGGGCCTCTTATGGTACACAGAGGCAATGATAAGATGCTAAGGAGCTAGGAAAGAGAGTGAGAGGGGACGGCAAGAGGGAACGAAGGAAGGGGTAAAGGAATGCAGGAACAGTAAGAGAGACAAAAGGGAAAGACAATTACAGTGACAGAACATCTGTTAAGACCAGCTGGTCCGAACTCTGGGACCACCATCCAGGGAGTACTATGAGATTTCAGGATAAGATTTGGGCCAATCTTCCACTAAGACAGCCCCCTTCCCTGCTGGTTGAGCTTTGGGGATCTGGGAGCCTGTAGGGATTTGCTGTGGCACCAGTACATGTTGGTACGTGCTAGATAAGGGCAGGAGCTGGTACTGAGTGTAGTTAAGGACTAGATAAGGCAGGCTGGACAGCAGAGCAGAACAAGGCTGGACTGGAGTGCTGGGCTGGAAAAGGCAAGGCCAGACTGGCTTGCAGGGCTGGAACAGGCAAGGACTGGAACTGAGGCTTGAGTACAAGCAAGGACTGGAATTTGAACTTAGTGTTGTCAAGGACTGGTCGGAAACAAGACAGGAGACGGCAAGTAAAGGAACAATGAACATAAAGACCTGAAGGCAGCGATACAGGAAGCCTGTTGGGGCTAGGCAACTTAAGGCCCTTGGGGTCAAGGCAAGGAGGGGGCCTAGATAGGCCACAAAGCAAGGCAAGGCCTAGATAGGCCAGAAGTTAGGGGATGGCCTAGGTTGGTCACAAGGCACAGCAAGGAACAAGAAGGCCTTTAGACCACAAAGCAAAGCAGGACAAGGCAACATTCAGAATGCCCAGAAGCCACAAGGCATCAGGGTCTAGGGCATGGAACCAAGACAGAGTTGATGCAAAGGCATTGAAGCAGGGAATGGACAGGGTTATGTAAGGCTGAGGCTTGGATGTGGTGCAGGCAGGGAGGAGGAATTTGGCAAAGCTAGAGGACAGGCATTCTGAGGACTCCCAATGGTGAGGAGGCTGCACCACAGGCTCTGTAATGAGGATCTGACGTGAATAGCTTGGAACAGAGGTCCGAGGAGACATCTACTGGGGGGAGGCGCATTGGTCAGAGTAAGATGAGGCTGTGTAACAACTGAAATCATAATGACCTCTTGGAAAATAAATGTTGCAAAACTTGCATTTGGTGCAAATTAGTTATAAATACTCAGGAGTCTATTCAGGAATGTGTGTTAAAGTAATGCAAGTGTTTATAGGCATTAACTCCCTTTAGTGCACTAGTCCACATTACCATTAATGTGGACTAACATTAAAATATTAAATGAGTTAATTACATGCAAAATATGCTAATCTGTTAATTTTAAATTACCACAGTTTACTTTAAAACAGTTATTAATCCAAAAATCTAATCATCTACTAGATAAATGAAGCTTGACCGACGTGCCGCAAATGCGCAGTAGAGAGCAACTCTACCACGCATGCGCGGGCAGCACATCGGTCAGAGCTTGCCTGTAACAAAAATGGCATGGCGAGGAACAGTAGCAGTAGCGGTGGCGGCGTGAGGGAGCGAGGGACCTCTGGCGCGGCGAGGAGCAGTAGCAGTAGCGGCGGCACGCACAAGGGAGGGAGGGACGGACCTCTGGCGTGGCGAGGCGCAGGAGCAGTAGCAGTAGCGGCGGCATGCGCAAGGTAGGGAGGGAGGGAGGGATGGGCCTCTGGCACGGCGAGGAGCAGTAGCAGTAGTGGCGGTAGCACGCGCGAGGGAGGGACCTCTGGCGCGGCGAGGAGCAGTAGTGGTGGCGGCTCGCGCGAGAGAGGGAGGGACCTCCCCCGGAGATCTTCCATCTGCACCATCCGAAGAGGTTGTGAATGAGCTGAGAGGGGAGGGGAGGGGATTGAGAGAGGGGGAGGGGGGAGGTGGGAGGGAGACTAGAGGGTGAGGGAGAATGAGGGAGGAGGGGAGAATGAGGGAAGGGAAGGGAGAATGAGGGGGGGGGAGGGAAGAATGAGGGGTAAAGAAATGGACCAAAAAAAATGTTAATTTAGCTCGTTGTTACGGGCTTAACGGCTAGTCTTTTTATATTAAGAACAGTATCAATGCAGACACATGACAAATTGCAAAGTGCATGGTGCATTATCTGCACTGTTAATCTACGTTCTAAAATCAGACATTAATGTGATGATTTTAATGCGCCTTACTGCCTGATGTCATATTTCCTGTGAAATCATTACTGCAGGAAAAATAGTGCCTAAAGGAGCTGAGTATGATCATCCCTTTTCACCTTCACAATCCATCTCTTAGCCTCTAGACTTAGCACTGGTTAGTACAAGGAGGCCAGGATTTTCCCACACTAACAGTCTAGCTGTGCCTGCCATAAGCATTGCTACAAGAATAGTACATACTACCTTGGGGATTTTAACGTGGCCCTAATTTGCATGTGGAAGTATTTTACATACTGTGGTAAACCTGTATTTTCTGTGGGTGGTACATTTACAAGGTTATCCCAGGTAATCTTCCAAATTTACTGCAGCTTAGTACACCAGACCCTTATTGATTTGAGGACAGAGGTAACAGTTAAAGAAAAAAAGCATGTAATTCTAATAATTTTACAGAGAATTTTAAAAGCAATATGTGCCCCAAAACCAGGAGATGGACGCGCATGCATTGCTTATTTACGGCCAGCCAATTATATAAATTGGCCACATATGTGCGCAAATATTGATGCACGCATATGTCGCATAGGAAAAATAGGGAGGGTGTTCAGAGACAGGGTGAAGAGATAGGCACATATGTATGTATGCACTTGGGCAAGCATTCAGGTTCATTTCAGCACAACTTTACTTATGTTATAGCTGAGATGTAATTCAGTATAAAAAGATTTCTAGGCACATACAGGGCCGACGCGTCCATTAGGCGAACTTCGGCGGTCGCCTAGGGCGCCGAGCCGTAGGGGACACTGAAGAGCAGCCACGTGGTGCCACAAACACACAATTGGTGCCAAAACAGGGGGGGAGCGGCAGCGCAAGGGTTGCCTAGGGCGCCCAATACCCTTGCACAGGCCCTGGGCACATATAAACTGATTGAGAGGCCTGTGTTACCTGGGGAGGGGTTGTAGGCTCAAGAACCAGCTATAGACTGGGCAAACTGGTGGATGAACTGGTAAAACTGGTCATGTCCTGGACATGCACATGTTATAAAATTCTATTACTTGAACATCTCAAATCAGACATTTTCCTGCTCTGCATATACATGCTTAAATTAGGGGCACACTTACATGCACCTGGCCTTATTTTTTTTTTTTTTATTTGCAATTAAACAAATTACAAGAATCTCTCTTTCTAAGGTAACAATGAGGTTTACAGAAATAATAATAGCACATATTTAACTTTTATTATACAACCAAAATTTACCTTCCCCCCAAAATTATAGGTAACGTGGGGAGAGATATAACGAAAATGTAGCAGATTTTTCTATAAAGAAAAAATACTTAAGAAACACTGGACCCCCTGCATTATTTACTATCAGATAATTTATGCTGTTATTCCCAAAACCCCCTTTAGTTGTTCCGGGTCTGTAAAAACATATTTTTCATTCATATAATTCACCAGACATTTGCATGGGTATTTTAAGATGAAACTAATCCCCTTAGATAAATCCTGCCTAAGAGCTATAAATGTTCTCCTACGCAGTTGTGTATTCCTTGCAAGGTCAGGATATAACCAAACTTTTTGCCCGTAGAATGTTGAGAATCTCCATCGAAAGAAAAATCTCATAATAGTATCTCTTTCAGACATGAAAGCAAAGGGTATCACGAGTGCCTCTCTTCTTTTCACTTCCAATTCCTGAGAGCTTTGCAATATTTCAGAAATGTTCAATGGTACTTGATTTATAGGATTCTGTTCTTCCATATTTTCCTGTTTTTTCATTAGTTCTTTTTTAGATCCTATATAATATGCCTTTACTATGGCTGGAATACATGCTGTTGGTATTTTCAATATGTACGTCATATATTCCTTAAAAAGTTCAACCGGGGAAAGATGATCCAACACAGGAAAATTAACAACTCTCAAATTCAGTGCATGAGTTGTATTCTCTAAATTTTCAATTTTTTTCAACATTTCTCCTTCTGTCTGAATTGTTGACATACACAAGAATGCATTTTTACAGATGAAGAGGAAGGGCAATATTCAAATGGCCCAAGAGTTATACCCATGGAAATGGCTTTCATTACCATCCTCCAAGTATTTCATTTGATATCTATCATACAGAACAATCACAATTTAGCGGTTAATAAAATACTTCTATATTTAACTGAACATCAGGATTTGCTACAATAATAACAATTTTCAAACACAAATTGGTATTATTTTTATTCTGTATAAAAGACAATATAAAGATTATATGTAATGCAATCTACAATTTTCTATATCTAACAGAGAAACCACAGCCAACAGAAATACTGACTCCTCTGGGTAAGACTTCCTGCCATTTTGATATTTTAATAATATTTTCTGGACTTCCTTGATCGCTGAACAATAAAGCACTACACGACCATAAGAAGCTTCCAGGCTGCTAGAGGTGCAGAAGTGACCCTTGTCCCTATCAGCAGATGAGGATTTTTTGGCAGCACCCAGGCAGCCCAAGACTACAGTTCTGACTTCAGCTTCGGCCTCTTATGGTGCTCTAGAGGCAATGATAGAGGCAAAGGGAGGTAGGAAAGAGGGGAAGGCTAGGGGGAGGGAAGAAAGAAAGGAGCAAAGGAACCCAGGAACAGAAAGAGAGATGAAAGGGAAGGACAATTTCAATGGGAGAACCTCTTGGAAACAAAATGTTCCAATACTAGTATTTGTGCAATTTAGTTGTAAATAATTCAAGAGTCTATGCAGTAATGAGCGTTAACGTAATGCAAGTGTTTATATGCATTATTGCCCCTTAGTGCACTAATCCACATTACCACTAATGTGGGCTAACACCAAAATATTTCAGTGAGTTATTGAGATGCAAAACATGCTACTCAGTTAATTTTAAATTTCCACAATTTACGTTAAAACCGTTAATGTAAAAATCTAATTATTTTTTTTATTTTAACAGTGTCATTGCAGACACATTACAAAATGCAAAAACCTAACTTTTATTGCATCGTCCATTAACTGCACTGATAATGTGCATTCTAATGTCAGACATCAATGTGATGATGTTAATGCACTTTAGCAACTGATGTCATATTTCCCATGAAATCATTACTGCAAGAAAAAAACTGCCTAGGGGAGCTGAGCTTGTACATCTCTTTGCACCTTTAAATAATTTTTCTTTCATTTTTGTCCTGATTCTTCATCCCCAAGGCAAGAGCTGAGGATTGTACTCCATATCAGCAGGAGATGAGGACTTTTTGGCAGCAGCCAGGCAGCCCAAGACTACAGCTCTGACTTAAGCTTGGGCCTCTTATGGTGCTCTAGAGGCAATGTTAAGATGCTAAGGAGCTAGGAAAGAGAGAAAGAGTGGAAGGCAGAGGGAAGGAAGGAAGGACGGGGCAAACGAACGCAGGAATAGTAAGAGAGACAAAAGGGAAGGACAATTACAGTGACAGAACATCTGCTAAGACCAGCTGGTCCAGATTCTGGGACCGCCATCCAGGGAGTACCATGAGATGGCAGGACAAGATTAGGGCCAATCTTCCGCCTAGACATCCCCCTTCCCTGCATCGGAAAAATGGGGAGGGTGTTCAGAGGCAGTACGAAGAGATAGCCACTAGGGGCCAGATTTTCAAAGGGGTACGTGCATAAGATACATGCGTACCCCCCGAAAACCTGGCCCAAACTCCCCCTGCGTGCGCCGAGCCTATGTCGAGTAGGCTTGGCGGTGCTCGCAAGCTCCTGGATGCGCGTAAGTCCTGGGGCTTTCCTGGGGGGGCATTCCGGGCGGCATGTCTCGGCCGGTGCATCATCGGCATGGCTGGTCCAATGCTCACAAGTTACACCTGCTTCAAGCAGGTGTAACTTGTACAACAATGGTAGGGGGTTTTAGGTAGGGCCGTGGGGGGGGTTAGGTAGGGGAAGGGAGGGGAAGGTGGGGGAGGCCGAAGGAAAGCTCCCTCCGAGGCCGCTCCAATTTCGGAGAGGCCTTGGAGGGAACGGAGGCAGGCTGCGCGGGTCGGTGCGTGCAGGCTGCCGATTTTGGTCAGCCTTGCACGCGCCGACACCAGATTTTAATGGATATGCGCGGCTACGCGTGTGACCAAATTTATAAAATCTACCCCTAGGGATGTGCATTCGTTTTTGACTTATTGGCAATCCGCAACATGTATGTCCCTATTTGTTGTATTCGTGGTGTCACAAAACTTATGGCAAACCCCCACGAATACAATGTATCTAACAAATAAACCCCCCCACACTCCTGACCCCCCTAAGACTTACCAAAAGTCCCTGGTGGTCCAGCAGGGGTCTTAGAGTGATCTCCTGCCCACAGGCTGTCAGCTGCCGGTATTCAAAATGGCGCCAATAGGTTTTGCCCTCACTATGTTACAGGGGCTACCGGTGCCATTGGTCGGCCTCTATCACATGGTAGGAGCACAAGATGGTGCCGGCCGTCCATTGCTCCTACCAAGTGACAGGGGTCGACCAATGGCACCAGTAGCCCCTGTGACATAGTGAGGGCAAAGGCTATCGATGCCATTTTGAATACCGGCAGCCAACAGCCCGAGTGCAGGAGATCACGCCAGGACCCCCGATGGACCACCAGGGACTTTTGGTAAGCCTTGGGAGTGGAGGGGAGGGGGGTCAGGAGGGTGGGAGGTTGTAGTTAGTTAAATGTAAAGGGTTGGGATGGGGGGTTTTTTGGGAATCAAATACATACGTAACTAATGAATGGATCGGGGTCCCCCGAGAATGGATGCAATGGATTTGGCTCCCCACGAATATGAATTCTGAATGGGATGAATCCGTCCCTGCTGCACATCCCTAATAGGCACATATGTTTGTATGCACTTGGGCAAGCATCCAGGTTCATTTCAGCGCAACTTTACTTATGTTATAGCTGAGATGTAATTCAGTATAAAAAGATTTCTAGGCACAACATATAAACTGATTGAGAGGGCTGGGTTAACTGGGGAGGGGTTGTAGGCTAAAGAACCAGCTATAGACCAGGCAAACTGGTGGATAAACTGGTAAAACTGGTCATGTCCTGGACCCGCACATGTTATAAAATTCTATTACTTGAACATCTCAAATCAGACATTTTCCTGCTCTTCATGTACATGCTTAAAATTAGGAGCACACTTACATGCGCCTGGCCTATTTCACAACCTGCATGTACCTGCAGCGCATCCAGTTGCGAGCACATATGGAAGTCTGTGCGACCATTTTAATTTTTATCTTCCCTGTGACTTCTCTGAACAGAATATTAGAATATATTGTTCTTTTAATTTGTGTGCTATGTTTAAAACATTGGAATACCACAAGTATAAGTTTATCTTATTCAGAAACTAGGGTTGTAATACTTATAACAGCATCCCAAGCTGAATGCAATATGCATGAGACACTTGGAACAGAAATGTAAAGATAATTTGTTTCTCTTTCTTTATATTAGCCCAAAGCAATTTTACTACAACCGGTAAGAAAATGTTTTGCTTTATGCATTCAGATATGGAAAGTCTTTGATTTTTACTATTGTACACACTTGCTAAATTCTGCACATATTTTCATCTGTGTAGTGCATCAGAGATGTTTTTACTTAAAAATCAGTTTTACTACATTGGAACAATTGCTATCGCAACATAAGTTCAAACAAGATTGCAGATCTTATTCTGCAAAATGTTATCTTACGTACAAGATGAAACTGGACATGTTTGATTATCTGGAAGGTTAAACTTTTGGAGGTCCCTGAAGCATATGACTTAGATAATACAAGCTTTTCTCACTGCAGAGATGTTCCTTGGGTCTCCAAAACCCAGGGCCAAAACTTATATTTGTGCATCCACCCCACCACAACCCTTCTCCTCCCCGCCCATCTCCTACTCATATAAACATATCACACAACAGAGAGATCACATCATCAAATACTCATCTCCTACTCATAGCCATCATCAAATCATCATCTCCTACTCATAGCCATGCTTAAAGTTCAAAATCACACTAATACAGTGGCTAGAGAAAGCTGAACTGACAGACTTCTGTGAAACACCTTTCCGCAGAACACAGAAGATGGCTTATAGCCTTTTCAGAATTCAGAAACTTTTCCTGCTACAAAAAACTTAAGTATCTATTGGGCCAATGCTATGACTGCCATCAAGACATTTTTTATTTTTTTTCGAGTTCCTGCTTTCTGAGATTCCTGTGGCTTAATACTGCCACGATATTAAGTTGGAAGAACCATAGAAAAGTAGTATTTTCTGCTTTTTTGTTCAACTTTTGGGGTTCCTCAGAACTTAACACCGGCTCCAGGGCAAGTGTTAATTTTTGATGGTTAAATCGTGCATGTCAGGCACCCTTTTTTTTTTACATCAGGGTACAATCTAATAGCCTCATCAATATTTCATTTACATATACTGAGTGCTATGAGCTTTGCGGGCGGGGTGGGGGGGGGGGGGTTGGATGAGTGTTTTGGACTTGCTAATCCCCTTATTGCATAAGGGGCTGTGGATGCACGTCCAAAACACCCGTCCAACCACAGGTTTACCAGTGCGCTCTGCTGAGAGCACTACATTGCATCATCTTGTATGCGACTATCCTTATCCCTCCCTTGCTCCCTTCCCGCCCCTGTGCCCTGCTCTCTCTCTTTATTGTTCCCTGCCCCCATTCACTTTCTCTCACTCCCTGCCCCCTTCCCCCTTTCCTATTTCTCTTCATGGACAGGGACATTTGAGATTTTTGACCAGTTTTCTAAGGTAGCGATTCTCAACCTTTTTTCTGTCGGGACACTGCTGACAGATGGTTCTCACATGCATGAAACACTGAACACATGATCATCTCGGGGCTAAATGTAAACATATACTCTGTATCTACAGGAACTGCTCTGACTCCCAGCAATGGGTGCAGAACCAAACTAGGACATTCCCCGTTCAATTTACCATACATCTCAGTAACAGCAACCTAAACACTTTCTTCTACCAGGCACAATAACCCTCCTTATGAAAAAAAAACAGTAACTTACCATTAATACATGTCCTATTGATAAAACACAACAAATAATATGATAAAATGCCCACATGCTAGTAAAATAACTCACCTCGGTCACACACATAGAATCGACCTTCACCAAGTACAGAAACACCACAAATTACAAATATGGAGACAGAGACTGGAATGAAAACCCAAAAAGGCCACTCTGCATTCAGTGCAAAACTGGAGAAATGGAAACAGAAATATAGCACCCAACATAGTCCCAGGATCAGCAATAATGCTCACAAACTAATCTGCACAAAGTTACACCTGCATTATGGATCTCATTCAAACAGTACAAACCCTACCTATGAAAAGGCTACTCTACAAATATTTAACCAGGCCCTAAACACCAATGCATCTCCCACTAGCCAAACTGCTATAAATCCCTACACAGAACTACAAGCTTGCAGAATACTCACACACACAGAAAATAGACAGACACTCACCAAATACAGAATAAAGTGACCATCAGGTTAATATTTTTGTTTTTCCATTGTTGCACTGCATCCACTCAGTCTGGCTTCTTGCTGTTTCCAGTTCAGTTTTTGTCTACACATTTCTATTTAAACATTTCTCAAATAATAAAATAATAATTTTAAAACAAGAATAATAAATATAATGTTTGAAAACAACTGATAAACAGAATAATATCCAATCATTAAAAACTTACAAAATTATTAAAAATTTTCTAAACACTAATAATGTATTTCAAACAACAGACACATCACATAATGCCCAATAATTAAAATGAAAGTCAATCAAGTATGATAAACTTAAACAGCCACTTTTATTTTCTCTCTTCAGCAGCTCTCCTACTGCTTTCCCTTGTAGGTCAATAGCACACACCAAAGCAGCAATAGCTGCTGAAGCTCTGACTTCATGCCCATGACTTTTTTAGGGCCCATGACTAGTCTGCCTCATGCACACACACACACACTTTCTGTCTCTAACACACCAGTCATCTTTCTCTCACACACACACCAGTCACCTCCTTGACCTACCTCTCTTTCTCTCACTCACAAGTACCAGTCACCTCCTTGACTAATCTCTCTTTCTCTCACACACACACATCAGTTACCTCCCACCCAGTCTCTCTTTCTCTCACACACACACTTGTCACCTCCCCAACCAATCTCTCATTTTTTTTCTCTCTCTCTCTCTCACACACACACACACCCATCAGTCACCTCCCTGACCAGTCTCTTTCTCTCACACCTCCCTGACCAGTCTCTTTCTCTCACACACGTTTTCTCTCTCTTACATGCACAGTCTCAATCAAACACATTTTCTCCCACACTTACATAAATGCTGACTCACTCTCTCTATCTCACTCACCCCCAGCCCCAGCACGCATGCCATCCACAGCACAAGTTAGCCGGTTTGCTGCTATTAAAGCAGAATTGTGACAGCTGGGAACTGAACTGGAGTGACTCTCCCTGGCCCAGAAGAGGGCCAGGGAGAGTCACTCCAGCACTCAGCTGTTTGCCTGTGTCACAATCATTGTGGCTCAGAGCAGTCAGCTGAGAATGTGGCTGTGGGGTTTTCCTGCCACGCTGCTTTTTGGGAAATCCATCGATTAGTTGCTCCAGGATGCGGCATTGGGAAGGCTCCAACTGGGGGTATCAGTGCTGAAACAGCAGGGGGAGAGCACTGAGGATGAGAATTGAGATTCGCTGAAGATCCTTTGTGGAGGGAAGGAGTTTGCTCAGCTCCCAATCATACTGGGGTCACAGCTCCTTGTGCTTTTCTGTAACCAGCCTGTAATACTACTCCCTTTCCATGCTTAACATCCCTCTTCTCAAATATCCAGGTCTACTTAGAAATTTGTACTTTCACTAAGTTGACAGTTATAGGTTGATAATTAGTAAAGCAATGGTCTGCCCAATGACTCACTACATCCAGCCTAGGAAGAGCATCCATAATTGAAATAACCAGTGACAATGATTAGATCACTGAAATGTGGGAAGTGCCTTTAATGTCCACTTTCCATGCAATCAGTAGGAGCCAAGCACTGATCTTATCTGGGAGATGCTTTGCCACTTCATTCATCAGCAACCCGGGGCAGCTAATCGATGGATTTTCCAAACAACAGTGTGGCAGGAAATCCCTGCGGCCACATTCTCAGCTCAGTGCTCTGTGCTGCAATGATCACAGCACAGGCAAACAGCTAAATGCTGCCTTCTTACCACTGCGGGGGGAGCCTTGGGACATGATTTTGGCAGTGGCCACCACAACAGCAGCATGCATGGCACTTTTTTCTTCCTGCATGCCCAGTAAACATCACTTCCTCTTCTGGGCCGCAGGGGCAGGAAGAAGAGAAGGCCATGTTATTGTTTCCGGCTTCCACAAACACTGCTGCCATTCCGCTCAGGGCTGGAATGTGCTGACAGAACAGGCAGCAGTGTTTGTTGAAGAATTCTGTGCGACTCGCTAGGGTGGGGAGAGAGAGGAAAGAGCAATGGGAGATGAGGAAGTGCACTACATACTAGAGATGTGCATTCGTTTTTTACGAATTGGAAAATTGCAACGAAATTGTCCAATTCGGCATGTTTCCGGGAGCCCGAAAAAAATCAGGATTTTCCCGTTTTTTCGCAAAAATTCGTTTTTCCGATTAGTGCGCACTAACGGGAGTCAGTGCGCGCTAACTCCCCGTTAGTGCACGCTAACTCCCGTTAGCGCGCACAAACAAAAACTAACAAAAACTAACAAAATCTAACGGTTTTTGTTAGTGCGCGCTAACAGGAGTTAGCGCGCACTAATGGGGAGTTAGCGTGCACTAACTAAAAATCGATTTTTCGCGAAAAAAAAGACCCGAACCAAAAAAAACCGACAATTTCCATGGCAGCCGAAAAACAAAGAACGACACGAACACAAAAAACGATGCACATCTCTACTACATACCTGCCAGTGCTTGGCGATACACTGATGTGTCACGACACACCGGATGAGAACCACTGTTCTAAGGAACGCACAATGGGCCTCATTTTCTAAAGTATCGCAGGCCTGCGATACTTTAGGAAATGAGGGGCGGGGGGCCGATTTGGGGGGGCGGGCCTGCGCTAGCTGGCAGCGATCGCACTGTCGCGGTGCGATCGCTGCCGGTTTCGCACCCAATAGCGCCACCATAGGAGGTGTAGCTATTGGGAGCAAAAGTGGACGCGAAAAGGGCCTTTCCTTTTTGCTGTCTGTGGTGTCGGCGCAGAGTCGGCCCCGGTGAAGCCCCGACTCCTCCTCTTCCAGGGCCGACTCCACCCCCATCCTGGTATCGCATGCGATAAGGGACTTTTCGTGTGCGAAAGGTCCCTTATCGCGTGAGAGCGGCTTGGAAAATGAGGCCCAATGAGACTTACAGCATTTTTAGAATTCAGGTGCACTAAATCTATGGCCCAAAAACTTACTGTCTACCTGTGTATTCTGCCCATCAGCAGTTCTCCTTATTCCTGAACCCTTCTCTCTCCTCACCAACATCAATTCCCCATCCCCAAACTCCTTTTCTCCACTTCCCAGCACCATATCCTTCTGCTCTAAGCCTCTCTTTCCTCCTCACATAGCACCAGTTCTCCCTACTCCTATACCCACCTCTCTCTCTTCCTCCTGCCCAGCATCAGGGGGAAGAGATCCAAAACCCATTTCATCTCCCTCCCCATCATGGACCTGTTTCCCCACCACCAAACAATGATCATCATCAGCAGCAGCAGATCCCACTGCCCTCCCCCTTCCTGGCTTTCACCCGGCCCCAATACAGGATCCATTTCAAGGTTTGAGGAGGTGTGGGAGGGGTGTTAAGGAATGGTTGCCTACACCCTATTTTTTCTGGCTTCTGGGGGGGGGAAGGCAGTGGGTATGGACAGGTGGGACTGGAACAGGATTGTTGTCACTTGGAGGGATGAGGGGTGGGAAAGGTGTAACCAGGTCAGGATCATTGTCACTTGGGGGGGGGGGGGAGTGAGGGGTAGACAGTTGGGACTAGAACAGGATCAATGTCACTTTTGGAGGGTGGGACTGGGATAGGATCTTTGTCACTTGGGGAGTGGGGATGGGCCAGAACCATAACCAATTTTTTACATGGATGGGGGGTGCTCGAAATATTTCTTGCATTTTTTTCTATTTTAAAAAGTTTTGGAAGTGTTGGGGACACCAGGCAAGGTGGCCCTGGAATGTAATGAGGGTCAGCACCGAACCCCACTCAACCTCCCTGTTTGGCAGCGAGTTTTTTGTTTTCTGCCACTTTAAATGTGTGGCAGGAGCCTCAGGACCCATACTGGGGTCCCGAGACTCCAGTTGCACATATAATGCATTTCAAAATGGTCTTGCTATTTTATCATGACTGACCACCTTCTTGATCGGCCGTGATAAAATTGTTAAATCAAATTGACTATGCATGACCTTCTTTACATGCATTCGCATTATTCATCCATAAAAATCACATGCAAAGAAGGTCAATTTAATAGGGGAGGAACCCTGGGCAGGGAGTTGCAAAATATCAAGCGATATACAAGATATACCGCGAGTTAGAGCACTAATGTGCCTTGATGCATCACCCAGTTTGATGGAAGCCTTCTGGGGATAGAGAAATGCCTACAATACCTGAATGTAATCTGCTTTGAAGTTCCAAAAGCAGAATATAAATAGAGTATTTAGTCCTTGGATTTCTGCAGCCCAAATGCATGTCTTGCTTTCTTTTTAATTGGAAAGATACATGCTAAAACTGAAAACATTCTCCAAAATGTTTAATCGTATTTTATTATGTATTTAATAGCTAATATCAAAATAGTATGTACTTTATTTTAGGAATCTTGCAAATTAGAAGAAAATCTAACATCCATTTATTTATTTTCAAGATTTAAATTCTGCATATTTCATGGTTCAAAGCGGATTACATAGAAACATTCAAAGTAAATAAAACCTTAAAACAGACAATTAAAAATAACCAATAAAAACATAAAACAGTGTTGACAAAGAAAAATATATCTCTTATTCAATAAAATACATATTATTGTAGTCAAGCATTAAAGTCAAAGGAATCCCACAAAATAAAATAAGCAAACAATAAGGTTGCAAACATAGGTCCACAATGTTAATCTGTTTAAAGACAGAGAAAAATAAAGGTCAGCAAACAAGTTGCTGATGACCTCTATTTTATTGACCACTCTAATTGAGATCAAACAAAATGTTGTGCCTTGCTGTGCAAATTCATGAGTTGCTGCAAAATTGCTGCAGTTTTAAAGGGTCAACCTTGTATTCTGTTTTTCTTACTTTTAGAAAACATCAATGCCCAATGGATGTATTTCGATAAGTGTGCCATACTTTTCCCAATCCATGGGATTGCCTCCAAAACTCACCCTTTCTCATGTGATTGGGATTGGCTTTGCACACTTATTTTTGCTTGCTTCAATTTGGAAACTTTTGGCACATAGCAAAATCTCTCTGGTAATGGTAGCAATAGATGTGTGACCCAGTCAACTGCACAAGATATTCTTTTGAATATTGGGCTATTAAAATAATCTGAGAGAAATCATATTACATATTACATAGTCTAAGATATCTGGCATTTTTAATCCTGGATATAGGACCAATATGGTTTAAAACTTGAAGTTACTTATCTGCTGCTATATAAAATAATATCTAAATTCAAGAACCTTACTTGAAATAAGTAATATCACTTTAAGATTGCTTGTATTTTAAAATTCTTAACCTTGAAAGTAGTATCAATTGAGTCCCAGACCCTTTAGGCCCATTTATTCGTTGGATAAAAATCTTAAAATACTAGAAGATGCGCTTCAAATAAATTGCATTGCCTTTGCAAAATAATTTAGGATAATTTCAAAACTTTCTTATTTTAAAAAATCCATATTTTAGAAATAAAAGTTATCTTTTTTTAAGATCTTTTAGGGAAATATTTGATTAAATTAAAATTACAAATATCATTTAGACAGAGCTTGTGCAAGAGTATTTAGCACCCTAGGTGAACCTTTGGCAAAGCACCCTCTCCCCTAACATACCTCCAGTAAAGCACTCCCTTTTACCAGTGATAATGGCTCCAGCACTAGGGATGTGCAGAGCAAAATTTTATGTTCATATTTTTTATGTCCGAAAGGGGGTCCCACTTGCGGCCAATATGGACATAAAAAAAATCCAATGAGTTGGGTATATGTACATATGTGCAAAAAAAAATTTAAACCCCCTCACCCTCCTTAATCCCCCCCCCAGACTTACCACAACTCCCTGGTGATCGAGCGAGGAGTGAGGACGTCATTTCTGCAATCCTTGGCGAGAAGCATGTGACGTCGGTGGCACGTCGAGTGACGCGGCGTCACGTGATTCCCGGCGAGTTTGCGCCGGACGGCTCGTTCGGCCCAAAAAGAACTTTTGGCCAGCTTGGGGGGGCCTCCTGACCCCCTCAAGCTGGCCAAAAGTTCTTTTTGGGCCGAACGAGCCGTCCGGCGCGAACTTGCCGGGAATCACGTGGCGCCGCGTCACTCAGACGCGGCGTCACGTGATTCCCGGCAAGTGGGGGGGGGCCTCCTGACCCCCCCAAGCTGGCCAAAAGTTCTTTTTGGGCCGAACGAGCCGTCCGGCGCGAACGAGCTGGGAATCACGTGACGCCGGCGTCACTCGACGTGCCGCCGACGTCACATGCTTCTCGCCAAGGATTGCAGAAATGGCGTCCTCACTCCTCGCTCCATCACCAGGGAGTTGTGGTAAGTCGGGGGGGGGGGGGGATTAAGGAGGGTGAGGGGGTTTATATTTTTATTTTGGCTCAACAATCGCGATTTCCCACATATCGAACATAGATATGTTCGATATGTGGGAAATCCGATCGTTTATGTCGAATCAATTTTTTAAGTAAAAAAAAAATATGAGTTGCGTTTTACTAATGCGGTCAATCCGAATGCACACCCCTATCCAGCACATCACTCCCTTCTCTAATGGTATTGGCTGTGGCACAGCATCCCTTTTGGCCTCATGCTGTTGGGATTTTGCCACCACCAAAGTCTGGTGCTCTAGGCGACCACCTAGTTTGCCTAATGAAAGCATGGCCCTGCACTTAGATATTTTATAATGCAAAAGAAAACTTTGAACTACAGGAATCTACTAACTTAGGTAGTTATTTACTAAAAGCTTTTCCCATCTACAGACCGATGCATTATCATGCATGTAAAAGCATGCATCCAAACTGGGCACCCGTTTTTTCAATGCGTGCACGTCCACCTCTCCTGGGCATCTGATGCTTTATTTTAATGAGCTGCCATGTTAATAAGGAGTCACTCGGCTAGAATTGTATGTCCCTAGCGCTGAAAAGCATTGGGCGCCTGGGAGATGTGGCTTTGTGCAGGCCAGGAAAACAGGTACACACTGTGAACATCCATGTTCTCCCAGGACAAGCAGGATGATAGTCCTCACATGTGGGTGACATCATCAGATGGAGCCCTGTCACGGAATACTTTTGTAAAAGTTTCTAGAACTTTGACTGGCACATTGAGCATGCCCAGCATGCCACTAACCCTGTGGCCACATGGGGTCCCCTTAAGTCTCTTTTTTTTATGTGCAGCAAGTTGCCTCGTGGTTAGGAGCTCTGTAATAAATATCCTCACACCTTTCCTCATGGAAATATTTGAAGTTTAGCTTCTTAAAATCTCCCTCACCTGGGTCCCCCATTGCGCTCCGTTCCCTCTGACGCTCAGCGGAGTAGATTTTATAAAATTACGCATGCGCGAACAAAAGTACGCTGGATTTTATAAGATACGCGCGTAGCCGCGCGTATCTTATAAAATTTAGGGTTGGCGCGCGCAAGGGGGTGCACATTTTGCAACCTGCGCGCGCCGAGCCCGGCACGTCTGCCTGTTCCCTCCGAGGCCGCTCCGAAATTGGAGCGGCCTCGGAGGGAACTTTCCTTCTGCCTCCCCTCCCCTTCCCCTCCCTTCCCCTACCTAACCCCCCCCCCCCCCGGCCCTATCTAAACCCCCCCCTACTTTTGTTGGCAGATTTACGCCTGCCAGAAGCAGGCGTAAATCTGCGCGCGCCAGTGGGCTGCTGGAGTGCCATAACCCGACCTGGGGGCTGGTCCAGAGGCCTCAGCCATGCCCCCAGGCCAGCGCCACGCCCCGGACCCGCACCGAACTGCCCCATGACCCTGGGCATGCCCTCGAACACGCCCCCTCCCCGCCCCTTTTACGAAGCCCCGGGACTTATGCGCGTCCCGGGGCTGTGAGCGCGCCAGCAGCCTATGCAAAATAGGTGCGCCGGCGCTCGAGTGCCCTGCGCGTGTAAATCCAGCTAGATTTACGCGCGCAGGGCTTTTAAAATCTGGCCCAGCAAGTTTTTACGTGATTTGCTGTTGGTTCCCTGTGGCATACCTCTCAGTGCCTGACAGTCACCGACCACGCACCCACTCTTTTTTTCAGCATGGCCGGGTTTAGAAAATGCCCTGAGTGTCCGAGGACCATGTCCATCATGGACTCGCATAGTGTTTGTGTTTTGTGCTTAGTTCCCTCACACGACGTCTGTTGATGCCCAGTTGCACACAAATGACCCCCAAAAGCCATCGCGCTTGACTGGACAAGATGGAGCATTTGTTTGCGTCGAAACATTCTGCTCCATCGATTCCAGTTCAAGCAGCATTGACCGGAGAGGGTCCATCGACCTCGGAGACACTCCACCAGGAACATCGTGGAGCGGGTGACAATCCGTCACCGACACCCTCAAAGACATCGGCATCATTGTCCTCAGTGCCAGGGAAGGACCAGACTGAGCACCGGCACCAATACTGCAGCAGCATCGACTACCATCGAGCTGCCTGTGAAGAGGGCCCAGGAAGAGGAGCCCCCATCCTCCTCTGGACCCGGGACCCCAAGGCATTCCCCACCAACATCGGTGCAGGGTACTGAGCCTCCACAGATCCCTGTGGAGCCTCCAGTAACGCCTAGCCTGCCTCCTACCCCAGGCGCAATGTTCTCTATACCAGCCTTTAGGGAAGAGTTGGACAGACTAGTCCAACAGGCAGTGCTGAATGCCCTCCAGGGCTTCCAGTCGCCACTGGTGCCGGTCTCCATACTGGCACCAAAATCAGTACCTCGATGTTTGCACCGCTCCTCGAGCACCTGGACACCGTCATCAGTTCCGTACCGACTCAGCCCGTGCCATCAGACATGCTGGTACTGAGTCAACCATCGAGGCCTCCGCAGGTCCCGATTCCCATACCAGGTTCCGCAGAGGAAGAAGAGGGGACTTCCAGCCCGATCCCAGCTTGGGATCCACCGATGCCGGAGCTCATTCAGGGGCCATCAGGACTATCGGTGCCTAAGCACACCTCATCTGTCTCGGTGCCTTCGATGCCGACACCGCCTCCTTTGATATCCATGCCACATCCATCGATGCCACCTCGATATCCATCGATGCCTTCTCATCCTCTAGGATCTGGCATCCTTCCTCCCTCAGGAATACTGGCAGGAGAGGAAGAAACTCCCCATGATCCATGGGAGGAGGCATCCTCAGACCACTCCTCACAAGCTTCCGATGAATTGCTCTCAGAGCCTTCACCCCCAGAAGAAAGGCATTGTTCTCCCCAGAGGACCTCTCTTTTGCCAGTTTTGTCAAGGAGATGTCTGAGACCATACCATTTCCATTGATAATGGAAGAGGACGCTCGCCACAAAATGTTGGAGGTCTTACAATTTGTAGATGCTCCAAAAGAGGTAATGGCAATACCAGTGCACAAAGTTCTACTTGACCTCTTGCACCTCCTGTGGGACCATCCAGACAGATGCTACTTACCTGGTCCAACAAGCCCTAGGATTTCAGAAGAGCCAATTGCCCCACCATTCTGTGGTTGTAGAATCAGCCCAAAGGAAGGCTAAAAGATCCCATCCACACTTCTCTGCCCCTCCTGGAAAGGAACAGAAGGCATTAGATGCATTGGGATGTAGAGTTTTTCAAGAGTCCATGTTGATAGCATGAATAGCAGCATATCAATTATACATGACCCAATATAACAGAAATCTCTGGAAATAAGTCCAGGAATTTGCAGAGACCTTACCACAGCAACAACAAGAGACCTTGTCCTCCATCCTGCAAAAAGGATTGAAAGCAGGTAAATACGAGGTCAGAGCTGCTTACAACTCTTTTGAAATAGCATCCAGAGTCTCCGCAGCGGGACAAGATCCAAGACACAGTGGCCCAGTTAAAGAACCATCATGAGACCCTCATCACCTTTCAACTGTCACCTCAGATGCACCCTCCGTAGCCCGCAGGGACACACGCAGGGACAACAGGAAGCAATTCTACAAACCACGTAGATATTATCCTCCCACGTCCTGTGCCCAACCAGCTCAGGCCCCTCAGAAAGGACATGCACGACACGTCAAGCAAGGACACTTAGAGTGCAGCCAGCTCCACAAGCTGGTCCTGTGACTGGATTTTGACTCTTTCCAAAGAGCATCAGCCACCCCACTTGATCCCACAACCCAGTTCACCAGTGGAAGGCCGCCTTTGCCATTTTGCAACCAATTGGCACACAATTACCACGGACCAGTGTGTATTGTCCATCATAACCCATTTTTCAACTTCATCCACGGACTTCCCGCCCATTCCATACTGGAGCTGGGATGATCACACAGGACTTCTCGAGTCAGAGCTCTCGACCCTTCTGTTGGCCACAGCTGCAGAACCAGTTCCATCGAATCAGCAGGGGAGGGGGTTCTATTCCAGGTATTTCCTAATTCCATAAAAGACCGGTGGCCTCCGGCCTATTCTGGATCTCCATGCCTTAAACACATTTCTTCACAAGTAATGGTTCAGAATGGTGTCCCTGGGCACCATGCTCCCTCTGCTACAACAAGGGGATTGGCTTTGCTTTCTGGACCTTCAGGACGCATACGCCCATATTGCAATCTTCCCTCCTCATCACAAATACCTGTGATTTTTAGTAGGTCATGGGCACTCTCAATACAAAGGAATGCCATTCAGGCTTACCTCAGCGCCCCGAGTGTTCACAAAATGCCTGGCAGTCGTGGCAGCACAGTTACGCTGCAAGGGCATCCATGTCTTC
Organism: Rhinatrema bivittatum; assembly: GCF_901001135.1. Taxonomy (NCBI): domain Eukaryota; kingdom Metazoa; phylum Chordata; class Amphibia; order Gymnophiona; family Rhinatrematidae; genus Rhinatrema; species Rhinatrema bivittatum. Next base: position 58,773 of record NW_021820858.1, on the reverse strand, counting down.
CCTTATCTGGACGATTGGCTCATAAAAAGCCAGTCCAGGCAAGGAGCCCTCGACTCTCTCGGGCTCACCATATGTCTGCTGCACTCATTGGGGTTTCTGATCAACCACCTGAAATCCCACTTGACACTGTCTCACCATCTTTCCTTTATAGGAGCAGATCTAGACACCAAATTGGCCAAAAGGTTCTTACTCAATGACCGTGCAACCATGCTATCCAACCTTGCCAGCTTTATCCGCAGTCAATGAATAGCCTTGGCTCACCAATTGCTCACATTACTCGGCCACATGGCGTCAACAGTCCATGCCACCCCAATGGCATGCCTAGCCATGAGAGTTACAGAATGGACTCTAAAATCTCAGTGGCACCAAGCTACTCAGCCACTTTTGTCCCTGGTCCACATAATGACCCAGCTTCATCTGTCTCTCACCTGGTAGACTCACAAGGTCAACTTACAAACAGGTCTTCCCTTCCAGCAACCAGCTCCTCAAGTGACCTTAACCACAGGTGCCTCCAACCTAAGTTGGGGAGCACATGTCGAAGGCCTTCAAACTCAAGGCATTTGGACAAAAGCCAAAGCAACTTATCAGATCGACTTCCTAGAGCTTCGAACGATGCGGGACACCCTTTATGCATTCATGGACTGCCTCTCGAACAAGGTAGTCTTGATTCAAACAGACAACCAAGTTGCAATGTGGTACCTGAACAAAAAGGGGGGCATGGTCTCTTACCTGCTCTGCCAGGAGGCGGCGCAGATTTGGGACTGGGCCCTTTTGCACTCAATACTACTGCGAGCCACTTAACTGGCAGGCACACAGATGCAGTAGCGGAGCGCCTCAGCTGAAGTTTCCAGCCCCACGAGTGGACTCTGGATCCCTCTATTCTGAGCAGAATCACCCACCGGTGGGACCTCTTTGCGTCCAAACCGGTCCGACCTCTTTGCGTCCAAACAGAACCTAAAAGTGGAATGCTTCTGTTCCTACAGAGGAACTGAATAGCTCCAGCCATGGATGCCTTCGCCTGCCCCTGGAACGCAGGCCTGCAAAATGAGTACTCTCTGATTCCGCTAATCAGCAAGACTCTCGTGAAGCTACAACAGGACCGAGGATCAATGATACTCATAGCCCCGTGTTGGCCATGCCAAGTCTGGTTTCCCATACTGGTCGACCTATCTGTCCAGGATCCCATTCGTCTGGGAATGGCGCACAACCTCATAACACAGAATCACGGCAAGTTACGTCACCCGAACCCCCAGACCCTGTCTCTGATGGCCTGGATGCGGAAGTCTTACCACTCTAAGTGGAAGAGGTTTACCTTGTGGTGCACACAGAAAGGCTTAGATCCCTTTTCTTGTCCCACACCAAACCTCTTAGACTATCTCTGGCACCTCACAGAATCTGGTCTCCATATATCCTCCATAAGGGTACACCTCAGTGCCATCTCTGCATACCATCAAGGAATAGGAGATGCCCCAATAATGGCTCAACCCCTTGTGGGTCGCTTCACGAGAGGCTTGTTACAGCTTAAGCCCCTCTACGACCACCAGTTGTGGCATGGGACCTCAATGTAGTTCTTGCACTGCTCATGTGCCCTCCTTTTGAACCTCTACATGCCTGCAAACTCAGATACCTTACATGGAAAGTAATTTTCCTGGTAGCCATATCATCTGCTCGCAGGGTAAGTGAGTTACAGGGCCTTGTGACCTACTCACCCTACACGAGGTTCCTCCATGACCAGGTGGTTCTCCGCACTCACCCTAAATTCCTTCCTAAGGTGGTAACAGATTTCCACTTAAACCAGCCTATTGTCTTGCCCACGTTCTTTCCAAGGCCTCACACTCAACTGGGTGAGCGAGCTCTGCACACCTTGGACTGTAAGCATGCGCTTGCTTTTTACTTAGACCGCACTGCAGTCCACAGGAATTACACCCAACTGTTTCTTTTGACAAATACAAGCTTGGAGATGCGGTGGGCAAGTAGACTTTCTCCAACTGGTTAGCAGACTGCATTGCATTCTGTTACCAGCAAACAGGCCTTCCACTTCAGGGACGAGTGAAGACACAATTAGTCAGGGCCATGGCAACGTCAGTAGCACACTATCGTTCAGAACCGATTGCCAACATCTGCAGGGCTGCGATGTGGAGTTCACTCCACACCTTTGCAGCCCACTACTTTGTTGACAAGGCTGGAAAACAAAACTCCGTCTTTGGTCAGTCTGTCCTACAGAACTTATTCCCAGTGTAAAAACACAATTCGTCCTACCTCGACCCTCTGTGAATTTCAGGCTGCCTCATTATTGCCAACAGCACCCCAGTTGTTGTGCCTGTTGCACATGTTGGGTGCTGCTTGGCCTGTAGCTCACTATTCACCCACATATGAGGACTACCATTTTGCTTGTCCTGGGAGAAAGCAGAGTTGAATACCTGTAACAGGTGTTCTCCCAGGACAGCAGGATGTTAGTCCTCACGAAACCTGCCCATCACCCTGCGGAGTTGGGTTCGATAACATTTTCTTATTTTATGTTTTGCTCGTACTTTTTGCTACAAACGAGACTGAAGGGGGACCACATGTGGCCACAGGGTTAGTGGCATGCTGGGCATGCTCAGTGTGGCAGTCAAAGTTCTAGAAACTTTGAAAAAGTATTCCGTGACAGGGCTCCATCTGATGATGTCACCCACATGTGAGGACTAACATCCTGCTGTCCTGGGAGAACACCTGCTACAGGGAAACAACTCTGCTTTATCCCACCACAGATAACTCAATGTAATTGATTCCTTACATTTTTCCCCTAATTTTAAATACTGCAAGCAATAGAATGTAGTATTGCAATGATACTAAGTCATAGGAACCACAGAGACCAGTATTTTTTGTTTTTTTTCATGTGCTCTTGACTCGTGGTATGAATTAACATCAGTTCTGGGGCTGGTGTTAAATTTGCCATGTTAAAAATGGTGCAATGGTCATCCGGTGATTTTTTGCATGGGGGGGTAATAGCTAATAGCCTCATCTACATGTGATGAGCGCTATTAGCTACTTGTTTGTTTGGACGCACATTTTTGGGAGCCCTGATCCCTTATTGCATCAGGGGTTATGGATGTGCATCCAACCGCAGGTTAACCTGTACGCTAGACTAAGTGCACTTGATTGCATCGGCCCCTTTATGTCTGTGGAAGAAATGCTTACTAAATAGGCCCTAAGAGCCTGAATAAGGCAGTTAAAGGATATATCTGTTTTCGTCTGGTACACTATGCTTTGCTGATGCTACCCAAGCTTTCATTAACATGTGTTAATTCAAGCTATGCCACACACAAAGCTGCAAATGTAGCTGGGTTTTAAAAAGATTTGGTTAAGTTCCTAGAGGAAAAGTCCATAAACTGTTATTAACCAGGTAGACTTGGGCAAAGCCACAACATATCCCTGAGCATTAGCAGTATGGGATCTATGTAATGTTTGGATGCTTGCCAGGTGCTTGTTACCTGGATTGGCCACTGTTGGAAACAGGATACTGGGCTTAATGGAACCTCGGTCTGACCCAATATGGCAATTTCTTGTGTTCTAATGTTCTTAACATAATCTGGGTGTCACTATAGATAAGTATTGTCCCCTAAAACATACATGAATACTAAATATCTGCTCATCACCACCTAAGGAATGGGTGAGTGATAATCAGAGGTCAGGCATTAGGATAACTGACAAAGTAGACAACATTCATAAGACGAATGTGTGACATGACTTTAACCCCATCTATAACCCCTTTGAAATTCATTGTAATAGATGGATGAATGTTTTAGAAGGATAGAATGAAAACAGCTAGCAAAGAATTGTCACCTTTAATAGGACAGTTTTCAAGGTACTTTACCCAGAAAAATTGGCATACCTGGAAACTTATGAGTTGTGGTCACCATGAGATTGCTATTGATTAGTGGGGATGAGGAGAAATAATGCATATCAGCTTTCTCTCTTCCCCTACCCCCAACACACACACACACACACTATTTTCCCCATCACCACCATTACTTCCCCCCCCCCCCCCCTCCAGATGACCCCAGCATTATTGCCCTTCCTCCCTCCCTGGTTCCAGCATTTTCTTTGCTCCGTCCCACTATAATTCACAACTTTCTGACTTCTGCACTCTCATTCTGCCTTCAGCTAAGTCCCAAGTCCTGGAATCACACTAGCAGTAATATAATAACATATCTGACTAAACTTTAACCAGATAAGTGCCAAATGTTCATTTAACCGAATAACTAGTGATTTATTTGGCTACATGCCTCTGAATATGGGACCTCACCGTCTTTTCAAAAATCCCTAATAGTGTTATCGTCCTCATTTGTTTGGTGCACTCATTTAGGAAGTACATTTTTGCTGTTTGATTTCATTAGCTTTCTCTTAGTGATGCCATAGCACTAAGAATTGCTGACTGCCCAGACAGCGATACCACATTACACTAGTGCACTGATACCATAAGGTCATGGGTCTGCACTGATGTCTCTTTCAGTGTTCTTAGTGTGTTACTATAGCTCCATGGATATCATCAACAGGAACTATCTCTGTATGAACATATGTGCCTAGTTTGTTGTTACATACAAATAATCAATTATTTTGAATGTATCTAACCTTAGATTGTAAATTAAACAACTCTGTTGTCCTTCCAGTTATTTTCTGTAAGCTTCTTAGTAAGAACGTATACCTTGGAAAATTAACAAAGACTAATTTTCTTTAACAGTCTCACCTACCACTACACCAGCCTCTTCAGGTAATACTAATGCTGGCACGCATTGTATAACTTAAGCATTCATTACAGTATAAGGTCTTGTAAGTTATATGCTGTTCCTTACAAAGCTTTCAGAAGACATTATAAATATTTAGCGGAAAATTTTCAGTAAGCTACCTAACGGCAAGATACAAGGGTGCTTTTGTACCCAACGTAAGCGTAAGACAATTTTTAAAGAGAAAATGCCTGCTTAAAACCTACATAGCTACAAATGTTCCCATGGTTCTTTGCACCAGCAAGCTGAGGAATGGGATAAAACTGTGCACATCCATTTGAATAGTCAGTTGTAGGTGCATAGTTTCCTCCTCTGGCCTAAACATTCCCCCTGGAATGCCTACTTTAAACCTGGCTAGGTTTGGCCACTCTAGTGATGCAATATTCACCCCCAGGGATCTAGTCAGCTAACTTCTTACTTAGCCAGCTAAATCTTGCTGAAAATCATTCTCCTAGAGAGATATATTTGGCTACCAGTTGCCGGATAAAGTTACCCAGACACCTTTGTCTGGATAACTAGATCAGATACTCAGCTGACATGGCTTTGGGCCAAATATCTAGTCTAAAGATGCTCAGGGTGTCGGGGTAACTTCAGACCTGCTATCTACCCAGACAAAGTAAAATCAGACAAACAATTTTTCCACACAAGATTTAACAACTAAGCAGGGGAAAAATTTGAGTCATCAGGGTTTATCTTACCTGGACAAACTCTTTGAATATAGACCTCTTAAGAACCAGTAACATTTCATGAAGAATTTTTCTTATCTCAATTCCATGCCTGTAATCTAATTAAGACTATCAAATATTTTTCTAATAATATATCTCTTCAATAAAATAATGGCAGTAAGGTAATTTAGGATTAGGGGATTTGTTGTCTATGTCCTGCCTCCCCCAACCTCTTAAATATTCTAATAATAAAGTCATTTCACAAATGAGAAAATAAGAAGGCAGGAAATATTATGTATAAAATTCACACCTGTTGCTTATAACTCAGTCTCTTACTCTTGTTTTTAAGGGTCATTAGTATTGCACACTGTCTTCTCCACTGTATGTAGTTCAGGTCTTGGCACCAGACTGAAGGCTCCTGTCCTGTTGCCATGGCAGCCAAAGTTAAATTCCCCGCTGTACCTCAGCACAATGTTCCACACTGTTTCTGCCGCAGGGCTCCAGATTTTTCTGCATATTTATAGACAGATACTCTGAGTGCATTATCTACGCTTACTGAGTGAGAATCAGGCCTGAAACATCAATAAAATAGTCCAATCCAATCAAAAAGTGTAGACAGGAATAACTGGGCAAGCTGGATGAGCCAAGTGGTCTTTTTCTGCCATCCTCTGCCCCATTGTTATTAGCATAGATAGACATATATTTAGGATCATTTCATTTATACCATTTTTGTACAGTTGTTTTCACTAAAAATCAGTCATTCTATTTTAACAGTCTGCTGTGGAAACGGAGAAGTAAAATATGTAAGTACTCTATTACTGAATTATTAAGTGAGCAATCAAATATTACTCTAGTACCATTGGATCTGATATCTCTGTATTCTCTTCTGTCTTCAGCTTGGTGACATGTGGTCTGTAAGTGGATGTACTGAGTGTACCTGTAGTACCACAGGATCAGTTTGCAAACCTGCTCAGTGCAACGATCTGAACTGTGCGAGTAATGAGAGACAAGTACTCTACAGACCTGAAAGTTCCTGCTGTGGATACTGTGGTATGTACTAAATAAGCTCATTTATAGTGACTCTTGTACCTGAAACAGTTTGAACTTGCTGTCAATATCATATCCTGTTCTGTTAGTTTATGGTATGCCGAATATCTACCGCAAGACTATGCAGTTCAGGTCCTCAAGTGTCGTAAACAGGTCTAGTTTTTAAGATATCCATATAGAATATGCATGAGATAAATTTGCATGCATTACTTTCATTGCATGCAAATATATCTCATGCATATTCACTGTGGATATCCTGAAAACCAGACCAGTCTGTGGCACTTGAGGACTGGAATTACCTAGGGATGTGCAGAGAGGCACCATACGTTGCATTCGTGATTCGGATTCGTCGGGGAGCAGATACGTTGCATTCGGCCGTATGGCGCCCCGATGCGTTAATACGACGATTTCTATTCGTGTCCCAGCTAAAATTCAAATTAACTACAGCCCCCACCCTCCTGAACCCCCCAAGACTTACCAAAACTCCCTGGTGGTCCAGCAGGGGGTCCGGGAACCATCCCCAGTGCACTCACACCCTCGGTGCCGGTTTCAACATGGCGCCGATAGCCTTTGTCACAAGGGCTACCAGTGCCATTGGTCAGTCCCTGTCACATGGCCATTGGCGCCATCTTGTGCTCCTACCATGTGACAGGGGCTGACCAATGGCACCGGTAGCCCCTGTGACATAGTATGGGCAAAGGCGATTGGCGCCATTTTGAGTGCTGGCATCGGACGGCTGGCGTGCAGGAGGTCGCTCCCGGACCCCCGCTGGACTTTTGGCAAGTCTTGTGGGGGTCAGGAGGCCCCCCCAAGCTGGCCAAAAGTCCCTGGGGGTCCAACGGGGGTCCCAGAGCGACCTCCTGCACTCCAGCCGTCCGATGCCGGTACTCAAAATGGCGCCGATAGCCTTTGCCCATACTATGTCACAGGGGCTACCGGTGCCATTGGTCAGCTCCTGTCACATGGTAGGAGCACAAGATGGCGCCGATGATCATGTGACAGGGGCTGACCAATGGCACTGGTAGCCCCTGTGACAAAGGCTATCGGCGCCATGATGAAACCAGCACCGAGGGTGTGAGAGTACAGGAGATGGTTCACGGACTCCCCGCTGGACCACCAGGGAGTTTTGATAAGTCTTGGGGGGGTCAGGAGGGTGGGGGGGGTTATTTAAATTTTTATTTAGGTGGCCGTATAATTCGGCGAAGATTTGTGTATTCGTGGGGAATCGCGATACATTTCGCTTCCCCACGAATACTACGAATAGTGCAATATACGTTGCGGATCGCCAATATGGCGAAAACGAATGCACACCCCTAGAATTACCTATCTCTGGTCTTTTATTACATTTTCTAACCCAACCCTTATCACTATCTATAATAAGCTGATGCAGAATGGTACTTAATGCTGAAAATACAGATATCAGAAACTGATTGTTGTGTGCTTTTTTCTTTTTTTTACAGAACCAGTAACATGCCTCTATAACAACAATGCTTATCAGGTATGTTCTGCATCTGTCTTCCAATGTTTAATTCCCAAATAAATGAAAAATACGAACGGACAGACCTTGCTAAGCACTCACAGAAGGATGCCCCAATGGGCACTCATGACCTAACCGACTCATAAGCACAATCTAATAGAAATGCATATTTTTTATGCATGAAAAATGTCTTTGCCAGCCTTTATCTCATTTCAAGTTGCCTTTTATATAATTGCTATTTACCTCACAGTTAATCTCTTTGGAAAAGTCTACTTAGCTTGCCTCTTGCTTAGCAATTTTTGCCTGACTACTCCAGGGGTGCAAGTAGATGTTAATTTAGTTTCATTTAATTTATTTCTTTATCTGCCTTTCTTGTGATAAATCAAGGTGGCGACCATCAAAAAGCTTACCTAATTATAATTTAAGACAATAAATACATCAAAATGACATATAAAATATATACATTAAATTTCAAAAAATCAAACATTCATCAAGAACTCCCAACCTAATCTGTCAGCACTCTATTCCTGAGAAATGATATTCCAACTGTAGATAATCAGATAAATCAATAACATCAGTTATACACCTTTTGGCACAGCCAAGTTTTAAACCCTTCCTAAATTTCTGATAATCTAGTTCATGATAAATTTCAAAAGGTAAAGCATTCCAAAGTATTGGAATCTGATGAGCAAAGTATATCTGATGTGTCATTTCTAATCTCATTTCTGCTGCAGAAGGCAATCTTAATAATTCATTTTGTGAAAAACGCAATAAATGATAGGATTTATTTAAAATCACTTTAGCCAGATATGAAGATTTATTTTCTTTCTTTCTTTATTAGTTTTCCATGCCACTTATTCACAGTGCAAAGGGACTTGCTGGTTTACATACAGAATATATTGACAAAACAGTTGGCAAACAAATACAAATATAGCACATTAATAAAGTAAAACTTCAAAGTTGAAACAGCCACAGTTATTACCAGATCACTATAACTGCTGAAATTCACGTTTTTGCAAGGAAATCTTTTTAAACCCATTTCCATTCCCTATGATAGAATTTGATACTGGCATCACATACATATATACTCAATGTAGTTTTTACGCAATGCTAAATTATCTCCTAGAGTTTCACCTTTCTTCTTAAACATCTAAGCCTTGCGTGACACCATGGACAGGAATTTGTAATACTTCTGGAATGCTGTCTCAAAGGAGCTGCTTTATCAAAAGCTATTTTGAGCATTTCATTCTACATATGTATTTGAGGATCATAAGAAAAGTGGGAAAAACTGGCAGGGAATTGATTCACATCACTGGCTAAGGGTCTGATTCACTAAGGCATTTCTCCCATTTGTGTCTATGGGAAAATGCCTTGATGAATCAGGCCCTAAGATATCAAAATTAATATCAAAGGATTCCTCAACATTTGTAGTAGTTCATTAATTGGTTAAAGGGATCATTATGTTTTCCACCTGAACAGTGATTAAAAGAAGATCGACCAAGAAAAAGAAGCCAATAAAAGGGAATATCTTCCAACATTAAAATTAAATCTAATACAGAATATGACAGAAAATATTATTGGCTGACTTAGAAGGGTCATCAACAATTATATTAAAGTCCCCTAAAATAAGGAGACACAATTATGATTCTTTGTTATCTGAGTTCCCAGATTTCCTAGGGTTAATCGGAGGGGGTTGGGGTTTTTTCTTCATTGGCTGAGTTGGTAGGCTTTGGTGAACATCCAGGTTTTTAGATCTTTCTTGAAAGTTTTTAAGTTTTCTTGTGTTCTGAGTTTGATTGGGAGGGTGTTCCAGAGTTTCGGGCTTCCTAGAGAGATTGCTCTCTTTTGAGTTGAGGTGAATTGAGGTGAGTTGTTTGTGAGTTAATAGTCCTTTATTTGCTGCTCTGAGGTTTCTGTTTGGAGTGTGCAATTTTATGGAGGAACTTAGCCAGTTTGTTTGTTTTTCATATATAATTTTATGTAGAATAGACAGTATTTTGTATTCTATCCTGAATTTTAATGGTAGCCAGTGCAGTGATATAAGTGTTGGAGTAATATGATCATGTTTTTTTAGATCCAGTGAGGATTCTTGCTGCTGCGTTTTGTAGGATGGAATGGAAGGCCCACGCCATCCATTGCTCCTACCATGTGACAGGGGCCGGCCAATGGCAGGGATACCCTGTCATATGCTAAGGACAAAGGGCCATCGGCGCCATTTTGATTAGTGGCAGCCGACGGCCCGAGAGTGGGAGATCGCTCCCGGGACCCCTATTGGACCACCAGGTACTTTAAAATTTGTGGGGGGGGGGGGGGGGGGTCAGGAGAGTGGGGGATGCGAAAGAATTAAATTTAAAGGGTTGGGGTATTGTTTATTTTTCGGCACGACACTGCCAATTAAAACAGGTAAGAATCGCGGGAACGAAGATTTCCTGTGGTTTTTACCCAAACTCGATACCGGAAACAAGTCTGGTACCAATTCACATCCCTACTGATTAGAAGTATGACTGCCTGATCAATAACCTTAGGGCTGGATTTTAAGAGGTACGCCTGATTTTATAACATGCGCACACAGCCACTGTGCCTGGAGGATCCAGCCACGCCCCCGCCCTGCCCCCATACCAGCGCACCCCACCCATGACCCGCCACTTTTTCGAGCCCCGGGATATATGCGCATCCCGGGGATTTAAGCGCGCCACTTGGCCTTTCGAAAATAGGCAGGACACGTGTAAATCCACCTGGATTTACGTGCGTAGGCTTTGAAAATCTGCCTCTTAATGTGTGTATGTGTGTGTATACTTAGGGCCGGATTTTAAGAGGTACATGCAGGCGTAGATTTGCACACGGAACCTGGCGCGCATAAATCTATGCCCGATTTTATAACATGCACGCGCAGCTGCGCGCATGTTATAAAATCTGGGGTCGGCATGTGCAAGGGGGTACACACTTGTGCACCTTGCACGTGCCGAGCCCTAGGGGAGCCCCGATGGCTTTCCTTCAGCCCCCCACCTTCCCCTCCCTTCCCCTATCTAATCCGCCCCCCAGCCCTACCTAAATCCCCTCCCACACCTTTATTTTATAAGTTGCGCCTACCTCCGGGCAGACGTAGGTTGTGCGCACCCGACAATGGCCGGCCCACAATCCCGGGCACAGCGGCAAATGGCCTTTTGAAAATAGGCCCAACGCGTGTAGGCTTTGAAAATCTGCCCCATAATGTATATTTATAGGGCCCTAACCAATTGAATGAATGGAAAGGAGGCCACAGCTCAAAAGGTTTGCCTACCCCTGGCTTAGATGACAAACCTGCAGAAGGAAAGGTTGTTAAATTATCAGCAGAAAAACCAGAAAGAAAGTTAGAAGAAACAAGGATGTTGGTGAAGTTTGCAGGGGATTTGTGTAACAAAGTGAAACATATTTTTATCTTTTGATTTTGCAGATAAAACTTATCTCGTCTGCCTTGTGTTTCATATTTAATTCTACATTGGGGGAGATCTTCATTCTCCTATCTGGTTACATATAGAAAGCTACATTTATTTTATTTTATTTGTTTGTTTTTATATACCGACATTCGATCGAGATATCACATCGGTTTCATGTAACTGAACAGAAATAAGGCAGAAGCTGCTTGTTTTACATTGTAACTTAAGAAATAATTTAGAAAGATAAATTTACATAGTAACTTTGAAAGGTTAATTTACATAGTAACTTTGAGAAATAACATTTAACAAGTGATTTGGAGAAGACAGAAAGAGAGATGGGGTGGCTTAGAGGATTAAATATGTACAGTTACTTTACAAGGGGAACCACAGGGGTGGTTGATGGAGGACTGGGGAAGATTAATTTTGTGCAGGGGTGGGGGCCTGGGCAAGGGGGCTAAGTTTCTGGCGGGAAGGCTTTTAGGAAGAGCCAAGTTTTGAGGTGTTTTTTTGAAGATTTGAAGCTAAAAATGAGAAACCAAAGAGAATTTGCCACATGGCTTAGAAAAAAAGAAAGAAAACAGCTTCTAGCACTTCTTAGTATGGTTATCTGCAAACCTTCACCAAGTTCACTCTCCTCTTATTTTGGCAACAGATTTGCAGAATTAAATCCTATGACCTATGAGTCAATTGAAAAGAGCTGGTTGTGAATATTATGAAGTCATTATTGTCAGTATATTAGTTTGATATTGTTTGTTTATTCACATATCGACTGCCATTTTCTTTTTCTTCGATAAGAGTTGTGTCTTAACTTTAGCCACCCTAACATGAATGGGATCTTTATCTCCAACCTAAGTCTTTTACATCATCAGCTAAATGTTTTCTTACTTTACTTCTTTTGCTTTCCTTCATCCCCATTTTCTATCAGTCTCTCTATACTTGGTTTCTCTCTACTGTTGTTCTCTCAAGAAAACTATCAACTCTTACATTATTTATCATCCAAAATATCCAAATATTTCTCCCTATTTACCCATCCCAGCTCTCCAACTGTACTCACTTCATCCTCATTAATGCCAGCCATTCCTCAGCCCCTGGAGATCTTTCACAGTCACTTTTGCAGAAAATGAGAGATTTTTGTGGCAATAAAGGCCAAAATGCGAAAAAATAGAAGTAGTAACTTTATTTGGAAATCCATTAATCGGGAACACCAAGATAATCAGATAAGAAGGACTAACAGCTTCCTTTGATTATCTTGTTGCCCTGACTTATGCATTACCAAAGTTATTGTTTTTATTACAATACCAATACCAATAATACAATTGGTATACATCTAGATGTTTACTGTAACATTTGGTCCTCTGAGCAACCAGAAGCCACTACTGATCTCCTGATGCACCACTGGTTTTTTTGATGATATTTTTATTAAGTTTTTCCAATAGGATTACAGTATAAATGAACAGCGTAAGATCAAATAAAAACAGGTAAACAATAAACATCCCTTTCCCTGCTCCCCCTCCCCCCCCCCCTCACCCCTTTCTCTGCAACCATCCTCTCTGTGGTGTTATACAAAAGTCCATTAAATGTCTTGCTCCTTGTCAGAGTAGCTCGCTGGCGTGTCCTCTAGGTCCGGTAGGAATTCAGCATCATTCCATGGGTCCCGAGGCAATCCAATACAGGGAGTAAGGTAATCTGTAAAAGCCTTCCACATCTGGGAAACCATTACAGACCTCCTTGGCATAGTTGGTGTGAGAATAGCATGCTCCATTGGAGCACAGTCTGACCATTTTGCAAAACCAATGGTCAACACTGGGGTTTTCTGGGTTTAACCATTGTGTCAGAATAATCTGTTTCCCCACAATTCCTGCCTTAGATATAAACGATCGTGTAGAAACAGGGGTTGGCCCTAGTATAGAGCTATCAACCCCAAAGAGCCAAAGATTGGGGTCTAGCAGGAGTGAGAATTTCAATATCTTACTTAGAACAAAAGACGCCCATTCTCTTCCAGAACCATGAGACCTGCTCACAGTCCCAAAAACAATGAAAATAAGTGCCTATACTGTGTTTACACTTAGGACAGTGAGGGTCATGCGTTATTTTCATTTGGTGAGCTCGCTGTGGTGTAATAAAATATTGCCAAAGAAATTTGTAATTTGTTTCTTGTAAAGAGACATTTTCAGACAACACTGGTAACTCCCTAAAACATTGTACAAATTCTGCATATGTTAAAGAAAACAAAGCCCATGCCTGCCATCTAGTGAATAAATGCTGAAGAAACTGTGGTTCTTCTAAATTCAGAAACACTTTATAATAATGGGAGATCACAGCTTTGGATCGTGTCCCCACCTGTATGGTAACTCTAAGCTTTTGCATGTCTGGGGTTTCTACTAAAAAAGGCTTCCGAGAGTGAATAAAATGAACCACTTGTATGTAAGCAAACGCATCTGCTGCTGGTAAGGCAAACCACTGTTGTAAATTGTGAAAAGGGAGTATACTCCTAGTTGTTCTATTGTATAAATCAGAAATGTGGGTGAGACCTAATTGTTGCCAATGCTGAAAAACCCCACTCTCCTTTCCAGGGGGAAACAAGTCATTACTGGTGATATTTATAAGGGTAGTGAGGGTGCCAGGCATCTTTCCCAAATTTACAGAGTAGTTTCCAGGCTTGGCGACACAAACGCAGCAGTTCCTGTGTTTTTAGGTGTTGGGGTACCATAGAAAATGGAAGCTGAATTAAAGGGTTTAAAGATTTCACCCCATACCACTCAAGGAGTAGGAAATATGGGGTGAAGGAGGACGTGGCATATAGCCAGTCTTTAACATAACGAACTCCATATGCTAAATTGTATAGCTCTAAATTTGGGCACCCCAAACCTCCCTTTTCTCTAGGGGTCATTAAAACATGCATGGGAATACGGACCCTCTTCCCCTGCCACAGAAAGGTCTTCAAAGCCTTGTGTATCCTGTGATGGTCTGCCTGGTAAGCCAAAGAGAGGCCAGCTGAAAGAGATAGAGCCACTTAGGCAACAAGACCATTTTAAAGAGCTGTACCCGGCCATTAAGAGAGAGAGGTAGAGGCAACCATCTCTGAAGCGTGGTCTGCGTGGTCTCCAACAAGGGCCGTACATTCACTGAATAACATCTGTTCACTCTGCACGGAATATGGAGTCCCAGATATTTCAAAGTTTTCGTTACCCATTTGGGGGGAAATTTCCCTGACCAGGTCTGCTGTAGGGTTCCCGTGACATCTAAAGCCTCTGATTTTTCACAGTTAATCCGAAGGCCTGCAAAAGCACCAAACTGTCATTGACAGTCAAGGACCACTGGCAGCGAAGCTTGGGGTTTGGTAAGGAAAACCAGCAAGTCATCGGCAAAGGCTGCAATTTTAAAGATATGGCGTGGTCCCCCGAAACCCTTCACCTCTCTACATTCATCAATTTTTCGCAATAGAGGGTCCAAAGATAAAATGTATAACAACGGGGATAACGGGCATCCCTGACGAACCCCCCTCTCAATCTTTACCTCTCCCGACATACATCCATTAACCAGAATGCGGGAAGTCGGGGCATTGTAAATTAAGGAAATGAAATGTAAAAAATCTCCCCAAATCCCATATCACTGCAGAACAGAAAAAAGGTAATGCCATTCTTCCCAATCAAAAGTCTTTTCTGAGTCAAAGCCTATGATCAAGGCTGGTATAACTTGGTGTTGGCAAATATTCATGGCTGTTAACAATTTTATAATGTTCATGCTGGGCTTTCGTCCTCGGACAAACCCGGTCTGATGTACAGAAGTCAAATATGGGAGAAAAATGTTCAGTCTCTCTGCCAAGGCTTTGGCCAATATTTTAAAATCACAATTCAGCAGCGAGATGGGCCTGTAGGAGGTAGGGTATTGGGCATCCCCACCAGGTTTCGGTAGTACAATAATATGTGCCTCATTAAAAAGTGTTGGAAAGGCGTGATTTTTTTAGGCCTTCTTGAAAGTAGTTCGTCAATGGAGTACCAATAAAGGTTGAGAGGATTTTATAAAAATCATAAGTTAGCCCATCGGGTCCCGGGGACTTTCCCAATTGGGCGGTTGAGATGACTTTCGTGATTTTGTATGTTTGGAGAGGTCTATTAAGAAATTCCAATTGGGCAGCAGAGAAAACGGGAATCCGGAGAGAGTGAAAAAAATGCTTCCTCCTCTCCCTCCCCACCTTGTATGTCAGAAGCATATAGCTGGCTATAGAATTGTCGGAAAATGTCACTAACTTCAGTGTCAGAAGTCGTGATTTTCCCAGTGAATGTTTTCAAATTTGCAACAAAGGATTTTGGTCGCTGTGCTTTAGTCAGTCGGGCAAGTAATTGAGACAGCTTATTGCCGAATCGAAAAAAGATCTGCTGTCCCTTCCTAAGATAGACCCTTGCTCTTGTGTCCAATAAAGTGTTCAACCTGCCCAAGACACTATAAAATTTGGCCCGGGTTGTGGGGGAAGGGTGCTGAACTAGGGCCTCCTTAACCACTTTCAGTTGTGTCTCCAATTGGAATATACTCTGATTTATCTGTTTGTTCCGAGAGTGGAGGTATGAAATAATTTCACTCCACAGAATCGCTTTAGCAGCCTCCCAGTAAAGATGCGGGGTGTCGGTATGTTGTTGATTATGTAGAGCATAATCCCTCCACTTTTCCTTCAAAAAATCTATGGAAATGGGTGTCTCCTTTGAGAAAAGAAGGGAAGCTCCAGATTGGGGGTAGCGTGTTTTGAGGGCGAAGAATCCCATTGAACAGATATTGGGGTGTGGTCCGATATGGCCAAAGTTTCTATGGTTGCGGTTGAGATTTTGAAAAAAGCATGTTTGGAGATTAATATATAATCTATAAGCAATAAAGTGTTATGCAATCTTGAAATGTGAGTGTAGTCTCGTTCGATCGGGTGAAGTGTTCGCCATACATCAAGTAAATCAAGATGGTGGCATAGCTAGGCAATTCCTTTCTTTCTTTTCCCAGTAGGGTTCCCTAGAGAGGGGTATTTATCTAGGGACAGGTCGTGAACGCAGTTAAAATCCCCTAACATGTATACTGTGCCCTGAGCATGCATGTGTAGTAAATTGCATAAATTCACAAAAAAAGTCATGAACATAAGTATTTGGACCGTATGCCGTGCAGAATGTGACCGGCTTGGAGTTCCAGAGGCCCACCAATAGAAAGTATCTACCTTCAGGGTCAGATATTGAGTTAAGCACCTTAAAATTAGTATGCTTATGAATAAGAATAGCCACACCCCCTTTCCTGTGTTATGCCTCAGAAAAAAAATAGGATCCCACCCAATCCCTTTGAAGTACTGCGGCCTCCAGTGCTGTTAAATGTGTTTCCTGAATGCAGGCAATGTCCGCTTGCAAGCATCTGAGATGTCAATACTTTTTTCCTCTTCACGGGAGTTCCCAAGCCATTAACATTTCATGACACCAATTAAGGCATTGTATAACCATAAAATATGAGAAATCATGTAAGGGATGTGAGAAATCTGAGGGAAGGAAGGTCCCCAGCCTGGCCATCCCTCCATTCCGAGATCAAGTGTATATAAATGAGAATAGCCCATTATTGTACCACAGAGAAAAAGTACATCGAACAGTATAAACCACAAAAAATCCCCCCCTCCACAAAGTTGTTAACCCCCCCCCGACCCTCCCCCTCCCCCCCCTATTATCCCCTATCTCATCTTTGTCCTTTCCCATAGTCCAGATCCGGAAAGGTCTATATCCCCAATATTAGGAGATATGAAGATCCATAGAATGTGTCCGGGGCCACACCCACATAAGAACTATCTTTTTTGTTGTTTATTTTTTTTTTTTCAGTGTCAGAAGCTCCAATCTGTTACCAATGTTCCACAGTGGCAGAAAGGAGTTTGCAGAATTAACCAGAAATTAAAATTAAAGTTGTATGAAAAACAAAAAAAAATGGAAGGGGGGCAGCCCATAGGGGGTGGCTCGCCGCCCATGACTTTAGCCCGAAAAACCCGAGGAAGTCCGGCGGGCACATTGTACTCCCGATCAGGGCGCAGAAACCTCCCAAACCAAAACTATTTGTACCAGGTTATATGAATTCAAGGATGAGCCATGGACAATTGGTAAGCTCTGGAGTTAGTAGGGGGCTTCACTGCCCTGTGTGCGAAGGGCCAGGTGATACCCAGTCCCTGAAACATCGCCAGCTATTCCCCCGGGTATCCCCAGGTTGCCTTCTAAGAGAAGGAAGGTGTCCCCCCCCCCCCCTCCACCAAGAGAAACAAGAGACAACCACTCTGTGCACAGCCAAACCATATCCCACATAAAGAATAGTGGGCTGTAGTAAGTTTGTTTTGTTTTTTTTTTCGTAAAAAGAGTGAAGAAACGAGTTAGAGTCCCCCTACCATGCCCCCTCACTGGAGAGCACCTTGAAATCAAAATCATTGTGAAAACCTCCTTCGTAGACCACACAATAAAATATTTGGCTTTAGCAAGCTCCATTGGCCTCCGCAAGTCATTTATGCATAGCATCCATAAATTTTTTCGCTGCAGTTGGCGCGTCAAACAGGTGTGTCTGGTCCCCCTGCCAGATTTTCAATCATGCCGGGAAGAGAAGTGAAAATTTGATTCCTTGGTTGTGGAGGGAGGAACAAATTGGCGCGAAGCCTTTCCTTGCCTCGGAGACCACCGCAGAGAAATCTTGAAAAATGCAGATCGAGTTTCCTTGATACTTTTAAGTCCTTCTTAGATCGAGAAGCCCGCCAGATCTCAGTTTTGTGGGTGGAATTAAGTATTTTAGCTATCACTAAATGGGGTCAGGTGCCGGTGCCTCTCCTCCCCCCAAGCCGGTGCGCAGGCTCCACAATTATCTTGCCTTGTAAGTGCGGAAGTTCCAGTGTCTCCGGGAGCCAGTTTTCCAGGGTAGAACAAAGCGAGCTTTCCTCTACGCTCTCTGGAAACCCCAAAAAGCGGAGGTTATCTCAACGAGCTCTGTTTTTGAGGTCATTGATCTTGCTTTAAAGGGCCTGGATCTTCTTTGTTGTGTCGGCCATTTTGGTCTCCGCCTGTGTCGCATCATCCTCCAACAGAGAAATCTGATTTTTGATGTGTTCCAACCTGGGTTGTAAATCCTGCAAATATTCTTTAACTTCCCCAAGCTGTGTTGTTATCTGAGTGAGTTTATCATCCAAAGCCTCCCGAATTGCTTCCTTTATGTCCTCGATTGTTAGAATAGGGTGGGGAGGGTCCCCTTCTCCAGCGACCGCCATCTTCAGGTCTGAGGCCTTGGTTTTCTCTTTCTCCCTCCTTCCTCCCTTAGATGCCATCAAAGGTGTAAGTTTCTGTATGTATCGGATGATGGACATACGTGCTGAGACTTCGCTCTGGTCTCTACTCGATTTAAGCTGTTGTCTGGCTATGATGACATGCGATGGAGGGAGCGGGCCCCGGAGCTGGTGAGAAACACTTCCTCCCAGCTCACCACATCTCGTGATCTCTGATGCACCACTGTTATCTATAACAACAAATGAAGAATCCCGTATAAGTAAGGCGGCGGGGACGCTTCAAGAGACCTCATAATAATTGTCAACTTCTTAAAGCTGGCATGTAAGCTTATAATGGCTCAAGCTTGACTGTACTTGTAATCATCGGTCTCTATGAGCGTGTGATGCTCCTGCAAAAGGTAGCTATCTCACGGCGCGGTCAGTCTCTATTAGTACTCTGTAGAGTCTCTGAATATACTTAACTTGCGATTTTCATGTCCGTAGACAAACCAGTATTGTTGATACAAGTGTAATCCGATGCTATTACCGACACGGCGTGTTTCGGAGGAAACCCTCCTTCATCAGGGGCTCGGATGTCACTAATGCCGGTTTTTCACATAACTGCAATAAAGTAAATAGACAAGACAGTGCCAAGGTGCCCGCAAATTTTAGGCTAGCGTTAAGAGTGGAAGAAAGCACTTACTTCGTGGAAGGCAAGTTATGCGGCTGTGTTATAGCGTCTCAGATGGTTCTGCAAAGCAAAGTGTGTAAATTGATAAAATGTCCGCTTAATATTGAACTAGATGAAAACGTACCTTGTCCCCAGAATGTACTGACTTCCAATGATGCTGGACATGCATTCGTGGAGCCGTGTGAGACGTCTGTCAGCGGTCGGCGCGATACAAATGCTGGCTTTTAAAGGGGAAAAAGGCGCCAAAACAGTGGCTAAGTCCTGAAATGGGCATTTACGTCACTAGCGGGCGCCATCTTAGATCTGAACTATCCAAAAAAGGGAAATGACGTCGTTGGACGCCATTTTGAAAATTTCTCAACTGCAGAATACCCCCATATCTATCCTTATATGGGCTTATGCGTCACTCAGGACGCCATCTTGACTGAAGAGGAATGGGTAGTAGCAGGGATTCCCTACAAAAGGTACGATTAAATCAACGTGTACCACTCGATCCTTTCATTTAGACCATGTGGTTCCACGGATTGGAGACGGTATATCCACTGTTGTTCTTTCCAGTTTAAGGTGGAAATTCAGTACATTCTGGGGACAAGGTACGTTTTCATCTAGTTCAATATTAAGCGGACATTTTATCAATTTACACACTTTGCTTTGCAGAACCATCTGAGACGCTATAACACAGCCGCATAACTTGCCTTCCACGAAGTAAGTGCTTTCTTCCACTCTTAACGCTAGCCTAAAATTTGCGGGCACCTTGGCACTGTCTTGTCTATTTACTTTATTGCAGTTATGTGAAAAACCGGCATTAGTGACATCCGAGCCCCTGATGAAGGAGGGTTTCCTCCGAAACACGCCGTGTCGGTAATAGCATCGGATTACACTTGTATCAACAATACTGGTTTGTCTACGGACATGAAAATCGCAAGTTAAGTATATTCAGAGACTCTACAGAGTACTAATAGAGACTGACCGCGCCGTGAGATAGCTACCTTTTGCAGGAGCATCACACGCTCATAGAGACCGATGATTACAAGTACAGTCAAGCTTGAGCCATTATAAGCTTACATGCCAGCTTTAAGAAGTTGACAATTATTATGAGGTCTCTTGAAGCGTCCCCGCCGCCTTACTTATACGGGATTCTTCATTTGTTGTTATAATCATTATTATCCTGTCTAGTGGATTTTCTTATTTCTTGTATTGCCACTGTTATCTATGACATTTTTCAAACTCACAAACTGTCCCAAGGTTTTCCATCCTTGAATCACTGACAGTTCTCTCTCAATTGCTGTGCTATCATGAATGTCATCTGTGTTAGCCTAGCTCTATCATGGGCAACAAAATCCTAGACTAGTGCCACTCTGACATTCAGTCGAACTATAACACTGTACTGCCATCACTCCAGATCCAATAGCCTTTTCCTGCTCTGATAAAGTTTAAAGTTACTACTTGCTTCTCTTGGCTTTACTAACTTTCAAAACAGTTGGCAATTGTGGTGTTATAGTTAGTATGCTGTATATATTTGATTGAACATCGGTAATAAGATTATTTTATTCCAACATTCCAATTAATATAATAAAACTATAGCAATGACTGCCATTGTACCATATACTTTATTTTTATTTTTTTATTTCTTTTAGAAACATTTAAAATCCACAAATTTCAACATAGTTCAATGCAGAGAACATAGTATTTACTCATAATAAAACATAATAATAGAAATTCAGATAATAAACAAACCACAAAAACAAAATGCACATAAAAACAATTATAACCCAAATGCTCCATTAAAATACAGATCTTTTAACTGTTTTCTAAAAATTTAGACATCATTTTTTGCATAACGTTCTTCTGACAGATCATTCCACAAAGTTGGGGCAATAGAAGTAAAAGCTCTAACTCTTGTAGCATTGTTTAAAATTTTATAAAGATGGAATAAACAATAAGTTTAATTAGTTTTTGGGTACTTGCCAGGTTCTTATGACCTGGATTGGCCACTGTTGGAAACAGGATGCTGGGCTTGATGGACCCTTGGTCTGACCCAGTATGGCATTTTCTTATGTTCTTATGTTAATAAATTAGCATTATGTGCCTGCAAAGAATGCACAGGAACATGTCTGACAATATTAGCTACATTATGTTGTTATTGCAATCCATTCCATTACATTTGTTCAACAAATACAAAAACTGTATTATTCAGACATTTTTTGACCAAGTGTCAAACAAGCCACAAAGTAGACTATTTTCTAATAAATAGGGTCATTCATCAAAATGCGTTATAGCATTATTGCGGGCATTAGGGCTCTAAAGCCCACGATAATTTCATAACACAGGCGTTATTTTTTGCATCGCGCGATCCATATGCAAATTTTGAAAATGAAGTCAAAGGGGAGGAGTTTGGGCAGGGTTTATAAAAAGAGGGAGAGAGAGAGCCTCTAGGGTGGCACACATATTTGCCATCTATTTATACCACTGTAGGAGGGTGAACTAGTAACGAGGTGAGATTTTGGTGGTGGTATAGGGTTTTGGGGCCAGTTTTACATGCACAGTCAGATGTACAAACAGCACAGTACACATCAGTAAACATTTGATGTGATTTGGATTGAGGAAAAGTACACAAAGATGAGATTTCTACAATGTACTCTCACCCTAGCTTGATAGTACCCAGGTAGAGAGTGCAACAAGCTAAGGCAAGAATAAATTGTAGAAATCTCATCTTTGTGTACATTTCCTCATTTCAAATCACAACAAACGTTCACTGATGTGATATATACTGTGCTGTTCGTACATCTGACTGTGCATGTAAAACTGGCACCCAAACCCTAGACCACCACCAAAACCTCACCTCGAGTTACTAGATGACGCTCCTATAGTGGTATAAATAGTTGAGTAATAGGAGAGCCTTCCAAAAGGTCTCTCTCTCTCTCTCTCTCTCTCTCTCTCTCTCTCTCTCTCTCTCTCTCTCTCTCTCTCTCTCTCTCTCTCTCTCTCGCAATAAAAATAGCACACATTGATGTGACTCAAAAATTTACCTAATCACACCCTTTTTTTATCGCTAGCACTATTCATGCAAAAATGATGAATCTAGTCCAAAGTGTTTTCTGTGATCATAAAATCTTGTGCAAAAGAAGATCTTTGTACAGTGTTTTCAAATTTTCATACCTAGAATTATACTGTAAGTACTGTGTGTGCCACACATCATTAAATTTGCTAGATGTATTTTTACTGTGCAATATGCTATAGAAATATGTTCTGTCTAATGTAATTGTTTGAACTTGATTTTCAAAATATCCTGTGATAAAAATGTTTATTTGCTGTATTCACATTATAGGTTGGCGACATGGTTAGAGACTCAAATAATCCTTGTCTTTCCCACAAATGCACTGCAACTTCTGGAATGGTCCCAGAATATGATGATTGCCCCTTCCAGGCGCCTTGTCCAGAGGTTAGTATGAGGAGAGAACTAGTAGATTTTATCTAATATTGTAATATCCCCTGAAGAAAAGAACAGTGGAATATGGTAGTTCTGAAAATTTAAGGCAAATGTTTGCTTTCCATCATTTGCACTGCACATGTTTTCCACATTGTATGTATTTGCTGTCCCTATATTTGGCAGTATCTTAAGAACATAAGAACCTAAGATATGCATACTGGGTCAGACCAAGGGTCCATCAAGCACAGCATCCTGTCTCCAAGAGTGGCCAATCCAAGCACCTGGCAAGCACTCAAACAGATCCCATACCACAAATGCTGGCAACAAGCAGTGACTATTCCCTATTGATTAATAGCAATGTATGGTCTTCTCTTCCAGGAACTTATAAAACCTTTTTTAAACCCATCTATACTAGATGCCTTAACCACATACTCTGGCAAAAAATTCCAGAGCTCAATTGTGCATTGAGTGAAAAATAATTTTCTCTAATTTGGTTTAAATTTGCTACTTGCTAACTTCATGGCATGCCCCCTGGACCTTGTATTATCCTAAAGAGTAAATAACCATTTCACATTTACCTGTTCAAGTCATTTCATGATTTTATAGACTTCTATCATAGTCCTTCTCAGCCATCTCTTCTCTAAGATAAACAGCCCTAACATCTTTACTCTTTCCTCATAGGGAAGCTGTTCCATGCTCTTTATCATTTTGCTCACCCTTCTTTGTACTTTCTCCAGTGCAACTAAATCTTTTTTGCGATGTGGCGACCACAATTGCACACAGTATTCAAGGTACTGTCTAATCATTGAGTGATAGGGAGGTATTATGATATCATCCGTTTTATTTGCCATTCCTTTCCTAATAATTCCTAACATTCTGTTTGCTTTTTTAACCACCACAGCACACTGAGCTGATGATTTCAATATAATATCAACTGATACCCAGATCATTTTCCTGGATAGTAACTCCTGACATGGAACCTAACATCATGTAGCTATAGCAAGGGATATTTTTTCCCTATATGCATCACCTTGCACTTATCCACAATATATTTCATCTGCCATATGGACACCCAATCTTCCAAGAAATAAAATGGAAAATGTCATAATGCCTCTGTATCGCTCCATGGTGAGACCGCACCTTGAATACCGTGTACAATTCTGGTTGCCGCATCTCAAAAAAGATGTAGCTGCACTAGAGAAGGTAAAGAGAAGGGCGACCAAAATGATAATGGGTTGGAATGGCTCCCCTTTGAGGAAAGGCTAAAGAGGCTAGGGCTGTTTAGCTTGGAGATGAGATGGCTGAGGGTGGGATATGATAGAGATCTATAAAATCATGAGAGGTCTAGATCAGGTAAATCTGTTAGCAAGTAGCACATTTAAAACTAATCAGAGAAAATTTGTTTTCGCTCAGTGCACAATTAAGCCATGGAATTTGTTGCCAGAGGATGTGGTTAGAGCAGTTAGTGTAGCTGGGTTTAAAAAAGGTTTGGATAAGTTCTTGGAGGAGAAGTCCATTAACTGCTATTAATCAAGTTGACTTAGGGGTAGATTTTGAAAACTTACATACACGCGCCCATGTGTGCATGCAATCAGGTGCATGCGCACATGGACATGCAATTTTATAACATGCGCTCCAATTAAGGAGCGGACTGAGAGGGAACTTCCCAACCCCTTCACCTAACCTCCCTTCCCCTCCCCCTCCCCCTATCCTAACTGTCCCAGTATTTTTTTGTTTTACCTTTTGCTCCTCCCAAGGAGCAGGAGCAAGTTGCGCGTACCGGCACCCTGCTGGTGTGTGATCCCTCAGCACAGCAGCAAATGACCGCTGTGCCAGGTACCTCTAGCCCTTCCCCTTGGACCGCCCCACCCTTGGACTGCCCTGCCCCTCCCCCGGACCATCCCAAGTTAAAGCCCCAGGGTTTATGTGCATGGCCGGGCTCATTTGAAAATTGACCCAGCACACGTAAGGCCCAGCCACACACGTATCCCTTAGGGAATAGCTTTGCTATTACTGGCATTAATAGCATGGCATCTACTTGTTTGGGTACTTGCCTAGTACTTGTGACTTGGAAACAGGATGCTGGGCTTGATGGACCCTTGGTCTGACCCAGTATGGCAACTTCTTATGTTCTTATGACATCTGGCATTCGCATACAGACATTTCAGTGTGTGTTTTGTTTGTATTAACAGTAGGGATGTGAATCGTTTTTTGACGATTTAAAATATCGTCTGATATATTTTAAATAGTCAAAAATCATTAGGGCCACGATACAATACCAATTCCTCCGATTTATCGTCAAAAAATCGTAAATCGGGGGAACGGGGAGGGCAGGAAAACCAGCACACTAAAACCCACTAAAACCCACCCCCGACC
This sequence comes from Rhinatrema bivittatum, assembly GCF_901001135.1. Classification (NCBI taxonomy): domain Eukaryota; kingdom Metazoa; phylum Chordata; class Amphibia; order Gymnophiona; family Rhinatrematidae; genus Rhinatrema; species Rhinatrema bivittatum. The sequence continues at coordinate 33,662 of NW_021820858.1, read as the reverse complement.
CTTTAAATTAAATCCCCCCCCCCCCCCGAACCCCCCCCCCCCCAAATGCCTTAAAGTACCTGGGGGTCCAGCGGCGGTCCGGAACGGCAGCGGTCCGGAACGGCCTCCTGCAATTGAATTGTGTTGTCTTCAGCCGGCGCCATTTTTCAAAATGGCGGCGCAAAATGGCGGCGGCCATAGACGAACACGATTCGACTGCAGGAGGTCGTTCCGGACCCCCGCTGGACTTTTAGCAAGTCTTGTGGGGGTCAGGAGGCCCCCCCAAGCTGGCCAAAAGTCCCTGGGGGTCCAGCGGGGGTCCGGAAAACGATCTCCTGCCGCGAATCGTTTTCCTTATGGAAAATGGCGCCGGCAGGAGATCGACTGCAGGAGGTCGTTCAGTGGGGGACGGGGTACGGAAAACGATTTGCGGCAGGAGATCGTTTCCGGACCCCCGCTGGACCCCCAGGGACTTTTGGCCAGCTTGGGGGGGCCTCCTGACCCCCACAAGACTTGCCAAAAGTCCAGCGGGGGTCCGGAACGACCTCCTGCAGTCGAATCGTGTTCGTCTATGGCCGCCGCCATTTTGCGCCGCCATTTTGAAAAATGGGTCAGGAGGCCCCCCCAAGCTGGCCAAAAGTCCCTGGGGGTCCAGCGGGGGTCCGGAAAACGATCTCCTGCCGCGAATCATTTTCCGTACGGAAATGGCGCCGGCAGGAGATCGACTACAGGAGGTCGTTCAGCAGGGGACGGGGTACGGAAAACGATTCGCGGCAGGAGATCGTTTTCCGGACCCCCGCGGGACCCCCAGGGACTTTTGGCCAGCTTGGGGGGGCCTCCTGACCCCCACAAGACTTGCCAATAGTCCAGCGGGGGTCCGGAACGACCTCCTGCAGTCGAATCATGTTCGTCTATGGCCGCCGCCATTTTGCGCCGCCATTTTGAAAAATGGCGCCGGCTGAAGACAACACAGTTCAATTGCAGGAGGCCGTTCCGGACCGCTGCCGTTCCGGACCGCCGCTGGACCCCCAGGTACTTTAAGGCATTTGGGGGGGGTTCGGGGGGGGGGGGGATTTAATTTAAAGGGTCGGGGTGGGTTTTAGGGGGTTTTAGTGTGCCGGCTCACGATTTTCACGATTTTCACGATTTTTTAAACACCGAAACGATAACAATACGATTCCCTCCCCCTCCCAGCCTAAATCGATCGTTAAGACGATCGAGGACACGATTCACATCTCTAATTAACAGCCTGCTTTTCAGTTGACACGAGTAATTTGGAATCTTTTAGATCTGATGATTCTTTATAGGCACATGAACTACTTTTTCTTTTATTAAAACCTCTCTTTTGGGATGCCATAACTCTCCTGTTCACAAGTATTCTTCAAGGATACCTCCCTCTGAACCATGTGCTCCTGAGCAACTGTCGGCTTTTCCATTTGTTCTAGTTTAAAAGCTGCTCTATCTCCTTTTTAAAGGTTAGCACCAGGTGGAGTCCATCCCTTCAGGAACAACTCATCCTTTCCCAAAGGTTTCCCCAGTTCCTTACAAAATGGAATTCCTCTTCCTTGCACCATCAACTCATTGAGACTCTGTAGCTGTGCCTCCCTCTGGAACAGGGAGCATTTAAGAGAATGCTACCCTGGATATCAAGTGGGCTCACAGTTTTGCAAAGCCATATTGCACAGCTTTAATACACCTTTTTCATTTGCATAAAGCCATTTGATAGGGCTTTATCGTGCTGTGCAATGTTTTCAAGCTCCTGGAGAGTCAGCCTAGCTATCAGGGGAGGGAGGAAGAGAGAGAGGGAGAGAGAGAGAGCGAGAGAGAGTACACCTAGCCATAATGCCCTCACACTAGATAGGTATTTATATCTCTATGGGAGGCCCACCTAGTCACTGGAGGTGAGGTTTAGATATTAGTGTAGGGCTTAGGGGCCACTTTGACATTCAACGTGAGATATACAAACAGAACAGTGCTCTCTTGTGAAGATTTGATGACCTTTGGAGTGAGGAAACTCACCCAAAGATGAGATTTGTGCAGTGTTCTCTCAACCTAGCTTGATGTTACCTAGGTAGAGAGTCCATTAAGCTAGGCTGAGAGAACATTGCACAAATCTCATCTTTGGGTGAGTTTCCTCACTCCGAAGGTCATCAAATCTTCACAAGAGAGCACTGTTCTATTCATAGTTCTCACTTTGAATGTCAAAATGGCCCCTAACCCCTACACTAATACCTAAACCTCACGTGACCAGGTGGGCCTTCTATAGAGATATAAATACCTATCTAGTGTGAGGCCATTATGGCTAGGCTCGTCTCGTCTCGTCTCTCTCTCTCTCTCACACACACACACACACACACACACACACAGAGGTGACTCTCCAAGATCTTAAAACTACTAAACATGGTGTCGTCCCCCCCCCCCCCCCCCCATTGGTTGTATGTAGGAAATACAACAATTCTGGCCCTTATCACAAAGTGTGAAAAGTTATCACAATTTGCACTAAGATAGTGTTTCACATAGGTATTAGTGCAAATTGTGATAAACTGCCTATTACCATAAAACACACCCCTTTTCCTATCGCATGCGATATTTAGTGCATTTTGATAAATCCAGGCCTAAATTTGATTTCCAGAACCTCCCTCCCACATTTTCTTATGTCATTGGTGCTCACATACACCATTACAGCTGGCTCCTCCCCAGTACTGTCTAAAATTTTATTTAGGTAAAACTACTTTTGCACCAGGTAGGCATGTTACCAGGTGATCCATGCACCCACCAGCCACTCAGCTATCTATCCGGGTCATTCATCAAAATGCGTTATGGCATTAACATATGCAATAATAACACTAGCACATGGCATGAATGCAAATTTTTTGAAGGGACGGAATCAGGAAGTATTTTGGGAGGGATTTAAGAACATGGGGCAATATTAACTGTGTGATAGCATAATGCATGGTTTTAACTACACCTTTTTTCCTGGTGTTTGGCTGTGTGATATGCCCAAAATGGCCATAATGTAATTCATGATAAAGTTTTAGAATTGCATTTTGGCCATTTCTGGGAAGAAAGGAAGGAAGGAGGCAGGGAGGGAAGGAGAGGGAGAGAGAGAAAGAGACTCTGGGAAGACTTTCACAGTGTGCAACTATAGGAGGGCCATCTAATAGGTCGAGGTGAGGTGTTGGTAGTGGTTTCATGGCCAGTTTCTCATGTAGAGTGAGACATATGAACAGCACAGTACATCTTGGTGAAGATTTGACATCATTTGGAGTGAGGAAAGTCTCACAAAGATTGAAAGTTTGTATTATGTTATCTCGCCCTAGTTTGATTGTACCCTATTATAGAGTCTATCAAGCTAGGGTGAGAGAACATAGTAGAAATGGCATCTTTCTGAGACTTTCCTGCCTCCAAATGTTGTCAAATCTTCACTGAGGTGTACTGAGCTGTTCACATGTCTCACTCTATATGAGAAACTGGCCCCTAAACCTTAATCCTTAAACCACCACAAACGCCTCACCTCGATCTATTAGATGGCCCTCCTATAGATATAAAATCATCACTACTATAAAGGCCTTGTAGGTAGTCACTCTCTTTCTCTCTCTCCCCCCACCCACCACAAAATGTGAAAATAGAATTTTTGCTAGGTGCAATATATTTACCATACCATGCAATACTACTGATGCAAAGTAGTGTGGTAATTCTAAACATGTCCCTTTTTCTTATCAAATGTGTTATCAATGCATTAATAATGCATTTTGATGAATTTAGGGGGTATGTCCCTAATAATCTAATTGCCAACTATGATGGTCAACCTAACCTTTCTCTCCTGGGTAGCAGCCCTGGGAGTCACATCTTCTGTGCAAGAGGAAAATGCATCACCTGGAGAGCAGGTCCTTGCTACAGGATCACCTTCCTGCTATACCAGGTTGATGCTGTCCAACCAAGAGACCTTCCTCCTCCAAG
>NW_021820858.1:0-29223 GCF_901001135.1 Rhinatrema bivittatum | reverse complement strand
GGAGACAGGAACAAACAAGCAGGAACAGGAACACAGCGGCAACTAGCAAGCACAAGGCAACCACGTTGCATGGCAAAGCAGGAAGGACTCGAGCCGACTTAAATCCCCCGCCGGTGCTGACGTCAGCCGGGGGGCGGTTCAGCACATCCGGGTGCTGGACCATCAAAAGCCCGGCCCTCGCGCGCGCGCGCGTTCCCCGCAGGGGAGGAGTCATCCACGGGCCTCGGCGGCGTTGACGGTGTCTCCCTCATGGAGACGCCGCTGCCATGCGGCCAGGCCGGCCCCGTCTCCCGCGGCTCGCGGCGGGACAGAGGAAACCATGGTGAAGGTAAGGACCCGGTCGCCAGCGTGGCGACCGGGGCTGTAACAGTACCCCCTCTCTTACGCCCCCTCCGCAGAGGTCCTGACTTCCTGGGGTGGTCCTGATGAAATTGAATTAGCAGCGACTTGTCCAAGATATTCCGGGCAGGCTCCCAAGAATTTTCCTCGGGTCCGCATCCCTCCCATGCCAGAAGATACTCCCAGCGGCGGGCGTGGAAACACATGTCCAGTACTTCCCGTACCTGATACGTGGGTTCCTCGGTAGATGAGGATGATACTGCATCTGTTGTTGGTCGATGGAAACGTGAGAGCACCACAGGCTTCAATAGTGATACGTGGAACATGTTGTGTATGCGGAGAGATGAAGGGAGGCGAAGTCTATAGGATACCAAACCTATTCGCTCCGCTACTTGAAAAGGACCACAGTATCTAGATGCCAACTTTCGAGATCGGCCTGGCAGATGGAGATTTCTAGTACTCAACCAGACCTTGGTACCAGGTAGGAATACTGGCGCCGGACGTCGGTGGCGATTGGCGCATCTTTGGGCCTTCTCTGCGGCTGTGGTAAGTCGCTGCTGGATTGTCTTCCAGAGGCGTTGAATCTGATGGGCTACAGTTAGTGCTGCTGGTGAAGGAACGGTAACCGGAATAGATACTGGCGGTCTCGGATGGCGACCAAATACTGTCTGAAAAGGTGATTGACCTGTAACTGAGTGGGAATGATTATTATAGGCGAACTCGGCCCAGGGAAGAAGAAAAACCCAGTTGTTCCCCTCTCGGAGATGAAGCTTCGAAGGAAAGTCTTCAGCGACCGGTTCATCCGTTCAGTCTGTCCATTACTCTGAGGATGGAATGCAGTGGACAGGTTTAGCTGTACTCCGAACTTCTTTTTTTTTATATTTAATCTTTATTAATTTTTCACAAATGACTTACATCATGAAAACAGGAAAATATGTTCCACAACACTGTAACCAATATAGAAATTAACACAATAACATTATTACTGCTGGTACATATTCCATAATTGGGGGGAGATTCAAATAGAAATTACCAAAATATTCATCAACTTTAACTAAGAAAGAAGCAAATTTTTTCTTAATTTTAATCATACAAGTAAACATTATTTAAAGAGGAGGGAGGTATATTTTTTTTACTGAACATGCTCTCCTGATACTTCCACTTGAATTTTATCTATCAAAAAGGTTTCTAAATATGTAGGGTCCAAAAATCCAAATCTCTTCCCTTTATAATTAAAACAGCATAAACAGGGGAACTTCAGAAAAAAGGTTGTGCCTATTGCTAGTACTCGTGCTTTCAAAGATAGAAAATATTTTCTTCTAAGTTGTGTGGCCCTAGCCACATCAGGAAACATCTGCAGCTTATGGCCGCAGAATAGGAAATTTTTAGATCTAAAGAACCTTTTGAATAGATTTTCCTTATCTTGCTCCGCTACAAAAGCTATAAAAAGGGTAGCCCTTTTATTTATAATATCTAATGATTCTTCCAAGAAGGTCGAAACTCCTGGAGAAGATGGAAGCTCTCCATTTTCCTTCTGAAAACCAGTATTACTAGCTGGTTTTTTTTCCAAATAATAAATTTTTGAGACTTTAGGTATTTCTTCATCTTGATATTGCAATATTTCCTTCAAAAATGTCTTAAACATCTCCCATGGAGTTAATAAGCGAGTAATCGGGAAATTTAATATTCTCATGTTCCTAGATCTAAATAAATTTTCTACATATTCAACCTCCTTATGCATCATAAGACTATCCTTTATAAAAACATTCTCGGAGTTCTGGATTAATTGGATCTTATTCATCATAGTTGTTATATCTTTTTCATGTTTATCCACCTTTTTTTCTTGTTCATTGATTAAACCCCTATTAATATTAATAGCTGCCACCAACGATTCATTCATTTTAAACACATTATTATCAAGTTTAGATATCATCCAACCAAGATCCACCATAGTAACATTATCCGGTACAATCACGGGACTAATATTACTCTCTATGTGAATTGGAGGTTTTAATAACATAACATTACTACTAGAAGCAATAACACTTCAATCCCGGTGAGGTACAGACTGACTATCTACAACTGTACCTCCCTGGGTTAGTCCTACCAGTTCACATGATGTTCCAGGAGATGTTAACACCTTCGGTTGTGGTGGTGGAGTATGTCCTTCGCCAGGACTGAGGGAGATTAAGAACATATCTCCCACACTTTCCTCTCTTGGTGTTTCCAACACCCTTAAAACGTGTTGGTCCATAGGGCCTGTGTGTTGTAGTTGCACTGGTGAGGAGGTAGTAATAACTCTCGCCTTCCATTTTTTCCCCATGAAGATAACACTGCAAAGAGATTTGCCGGCCTCCGGCCTATTCCGGTCTAAGCTGGTCCAAGCCGCGCGCCCCTTCAGCGTGTGTGGCTTAGGCAACGCGCCGGCGGCAGTGGGGCACCGCCCTTCCGCCGACTTTGTAGTCAGAAGGGGTCCTCAGCTGACGTCACTCAGCTGGGCTTTGGCTTGCCTGCACGATCTCTCCCGTAGCAGCTGGATGCAGGTAAAAACAATCAGGCTTTGCCTGCTTCAGTTTTCACTCTCACAGCAGTCCGGTCGGCACCTCAGGGGGGGGGGCGATTCCCTCCTCCCTTCTCCATAGCAGCTGGATGCAGGTAAAGACAGTCAGGTTTTGCCTGCTTCAGATTTCACTCTCACAGCAGTCCGGTCGGCACCTCAGGGGGGGGCGAGTCCCTCCTCCCTTCTCCTTCACTTGCTCCCCGACTGGCAGCTTCCCTTCCCCCGATTTTGTACTCCGAACTTCTTGCAGAGGGCGAGCCAGAATCGAGCGGTGAACTGGGGACCCCTGTCGGATACTATGCTTTGCGGGAGGCCGTGGGCCCAGAAGATGTGTTGCGTGAACAGGAGCTCCAGTTCAGGTGCCGAAGGAAGCTTGGGCAGGGGTACCAGATGAACCATTTTTGAGAAGCGATCCACTGTGACCCATATCACCGAATTGCCCTCAGATGGCGGTAGGTCCACCACAAAATCTGTGGCGATGTGAGTTTATGGTTCGGTGGGTATGTGTAGTGGCTGTAAGAGGCCCCAAGGTCGGCCGCAAAGAGGCTTCTGTCTAGCACAGACTGGACATGAATCTACGTACAGGCGTACATCCTGCCACACCTTGGCCACCAGTAATAGCGGTTTAAAAGGTCGAGCGTCCTCTCTCTGCCGGCGTGGCCCCCGGAGAGGGAGTCATGAGCCCATCCGAGGACCCTCTTGCGATCTCTGCGAGGAACAACCACTTTCCCAAGAGAGGACACGGTGGTGCTGGCTACTTGGATCTTGGCGGGATCAATGATGTATTGAGGCGAGTCTTCTTTTTCCTTTTGTATGTCGTAACGAGACAGGGCATCTGCCCGGACGTTCTTTGAGGCTGGGCGATACTTCAGGACGAAGTCAAACCGGCTAAAGAAAAGCGACCAACGCGCTTGTCTGGGATTAAGTGGTTGGGCTTGATTCAGAAATTCCAAATTTTTATGGTCTGTGTAGACTGTAACAGGATGAAGAGACCCCTCCAGCCATTGTCTCCACTCCTCAAAAGCTAATTTTATCGCAAGCAACTCCTTGTCTCCTATTCCGTAGTTGCCTTCGGCTGGGGTAAACTTCTTGGAAAAGTAGGAGCAAGGTAGTAGATGTCCGGAACTAGAGTTCTGAGACAGGACCGCCCCAACGGCTATGTTGGAGGCGTCCACCTCCACGAAGAAGGGCCGTGTCGGGTCCGGATGTCGTAAACAGGTGTCCCGGAGGAAGGCCTCCCTTAAGTCCTCAAAGGCTTTACAAGCCTCGGTAGGCCATACTCGAGCGTCCGCGCCCTTCCTGGTCAGAGTGGTTAGTGGTGCCACCAACCGGGAATACTGAGGAATGAGGTGCCGGTAGAAATTTGCAAATCCTAAAAAGCATTGCAAAGCTTTCAGGCCCACTGGCTGGGGCCATTTCCTGATGGCGGACACTTTGCTGGGATTCTTCCTAGTAATGGCATTGAGTCCGCGATAATCTATACACGGCCTCAAGGACCCGTCCTTTTTGGTGACAAAAAAGAAGCCTGCCCCTGCGGGAGACTTCGAGGGACGGATGAAACCCTTGGCGAGGTTCTCGGTGATGTAGTCCGACATGGCCCGAGTCTCGGGTTGAGACAAGGGATTCACTCTTCCCCGAGGCGGACTGGAACCGGGAAGCAGTTCAATTGCACAGTCAAAGGGGCGATGTGGTGGTAAAAGTTCCGCCTTTTCTTTAGAAAATACATCGGCGAAATCTGCATACGGGAATGGCAGTAGAGGTCCGGTATGTGCCAGTGGAATTTGTTGCCCCCTCTTGGGCTGGATGCAGGAGCGGAAGCATTTGGGACTCCATCGGGTGATTTGTAAGTCGTCCCACCGGATCTCGGGGGAATGTTGCTGTAGCCAGGGTAACCCGAGGACCACTGGGTGTATGGACTTCTCCAAAATCAGGAACGAAATCTTCTCGGTATGAAGCAAGCCAGTCTGTTCGGTGAGTGGCGAGGTAATGGTAGAAATGCTGCCTGACAGTGGTGTACCCTGGATTGAGGTGACCCGTAAGGGTGGTTCCCGACGTTGCATGGAGAGCTGAAGCTGTTGCACCAGATCCTTCGTGATGAAGTTCCCTCCAGCCCCAGAATCGATGAGGGCTTGCGTCTTGAAGGAACCACGTGGGTATCTCAAAGTTACAGGTACTGTACATTGAGGAGCTGCGTTAAGACAGCCTAGGGGACACTCCTCTCTTACTCCTAGGCGCGGGAGTTTTCCGCCCGTTCCTTGCACTGAGAGAGGAAATGACCTTTACCACCGCAGTAAAGGCATAGCCTCAGATCGCGACGGCGTTGCTTCTCCTCAGGCGACAACGAGGATCTTCCCAGTTGCATGGGCTCTTCCATGGAGGTCTCAGCAGGATTACTGGTGCTACGTGACCCCGGATTCGATGGTCTGGAGAGGACCGAAGACAGAGGAGCCATTCGTCGGGGAGGACGCCCCTCTTTTGCTCTTTGTTGAAGGCGTCGATCAATGCGCCCTGCCACCTCGATGAGGGAGTTTAGGTCCTCCGGAAGGTCGCGAGCAGCCAGCTCGTCCTTAATCCTAGCTGCCAAACCCTCCAGGAAAACTCCTCGGAGGGAATCATCCCGCCAACCAACCTCTAGGGCAAGCGTGCTGAACTCCAATGCGTAATCGGCTAGGGTCCGCGTTCCCTGCTGCAGCTGGAGTAACTCTGAGGTCGCCGAGGTCTGGCGTGAAGGCTCGTCAAAAGCCGATTTGAAATCCTCCACGAACCTGTTCAAGTCACTCAGGGCAGGGTCATTCTTCTCCCACATAGGGGATTTCCAATTCAATGCCCGACCGTCTAGCAGCGAAAAGATGTAGGCCACCTTGACGGCATCTGATGGGAACTGATTGGGCAACAAAGCGAATCGTACAAAGCATTGGTTCAAGAACCCGCGACAAGCCTTGGAATCCCCGGCGAAACGTGATGGAGCCGGAAGCTGAGTGGGAGCATGAATTGTTACCATCGGTGCGGGTGCAGGAGCTGGTGCGAGAGGTTCGGCGTCCATGCGAGGAGCCAACCGTTCCACGGTGGCAGCCAGTGAATCCAATACCTGCTGTTGCTGCACCAGGTGCTGAGCAAGTCCGGGGATGGCCTGCAGGCCGGCGAGGTCTGCCGGATCCATGGCCTTGCAAACTGTTGGACTCCGGAGGTGGATCCTTGGGCCGGACGCCTGGGAGGCGGACGGGAGGCAGACTGATGAGCCAACGATGAGACTTCACCTGGAAACTCGAGACTCCCCCAGAGGAGCTGTTGGAGCCCGAGTGGCTAGGACTTAGGTGACTTCATTTGATTTTCTTTTTGCATTTTCATTTTGGATTTGTTTTCTCTTCTTTTGGTTTAGTTTTCTTTAATTGAAATGAAAAATCAAAAACAATATAAACATTTGATCAGTCCAGACGGTGGGTTATGTCCCACGTCCAGCAGATGGAGTCAGAACAAACTTCGCGGGACTCACCATATAGGCCAGTACTCCCTCTGCAGGAGCTCAGTATTCTTCTGACTCCGGCAGATGCGAGTAGGGGAACCGGTTGTTCCCCCAGAGTAGCAGGGTTTTTAGTACTTCTGCTTCTTTTCTGTTTTCCTCTTGGGAGCGTCTTGAATCAAGTTTTAAAGTTTGACAAAAAAAAAAAAAAAATTGACAATTTTTGGGGAGGCGTGGTTTGTTGCTTTCTGCTAGGCTGTTTGCCTCCTCTAGTTTTCTCTCTCCTTTTCGCTTCCTACCTATCCGGGGGGTAAGTTGTTTGTTTGTTTTCTTATTTCCCTCGTGTCTAGGTTGACTTGTGAGCAGGTGCCTCGTGGAAGCCGGTGGTGCCATCCTCTCCACCTCAGCTTCCTCCGCCCCACGGCCCCTGGACGTGCATTCCCCGGCGTCGCTGCTGCAGGGAGGGTCGTTTCCCCTGTGCCTTCGGGGCGGTTTTCGAGCGGGCAGCGCCGGCCCCCGTGGCCTTTCCACTCCTCCCCCGGCGATCCAGATGCCGCGGCCGTCCCGGTGTGCGGCCTGCGGCGAGCCGGGGTCGGGGATTTCTAGAGAGAGGATCTGTGCAAGGTGTCTCCCCGGGGGGGAAGGCACCTCACAGCCCCTCAGCAAGTTCTCCTTCCTTTCGCAGCGGCCCGGGCGGCGCGGGCCGGCCACTTCGCTGCCTTTGGCGGGAAGGGAGGCCATCTTGGATCTCCAGCGCGCTGGGGATTCTTTCTCAGCGCGGCCAGATGAGGATGAGGGGGAGCTTTCTCCACCGAATCTTGATCCAGAGGAGGGACCGACGGACTCGGGATCCACAGAGGTCCCACCCTCGGGGTCCCTCCCGACTATACCGCGATTTTCTCCGGAATTCATCCTGCTTATGCACAGTGCATATTTGCAGGGCCTTGAGGCTCCTGGTGGCTTCAACATGGGCCCCCCTCCTGCCAAGACTCCACGGATTCCGTCTGCTCCGCAGGGCCACCCCGACCTTTCTTTCTTTCCCATTTCTCTTCATGTGCAGGGAAATTTGGGATTACAGCACGATTAAAATTCAGGTGCACTAAATCCATGGCACAACTTTGTGTGTATTCTGCCCTTCACCAGTTCCCCCTAATCCTGAAACCCTTTCTCCCCTGCCCAGCATCAGTTTTCATGACCCCAAAACCACTCTTTCCCCTCCCCCCTTCCCAGCACTAGGCCCTTCTGCCCTGTACATCTCTTTCCTCCATTCGCAGCATCAATTCCCCCTACTCCTATACCCACCTCTATCTCTTCACTCTGCCAAGCAACAAGCAACTAACCCTGCCCCCTGACCCATTCTTTCCACCCTCCCCTGTCCCCATCACAGACCTGTTCCCCCTGCCTCCAAACAATGCTCAGCAGAAGCAGTAGCAGCAGCAGCAGATCCCACTGCCCTGCCCCTCTTCCTGGGCTGGGCGGAGAAGCCACTATTCTCTCCCTTCCAGAATCAGGCCCTTCTTCTCCTACCTCCTCTTGTCAGCAGTGTCCTGGGTTCCCACTGTCAACATGGCATGTACTTGTACACGAGATTCATTACAGACATTCCTTGGGCAGCATTAGGTCAGAAGAAGAAACTATGCAGGTACTTTTGGATATTTAAAACTCCATATGTTATTCTGCCTTACGAAAGTACCAGACAAAAAGCAAGAGAAAATTTGTGAGGGCATTTTTAGAGGGTGATAATCAAAGCAAAAATACCTGCACAATTTCACATTGATTATTGCCAGGGTTTATTGCTAGATTATTTGCTGCCCTGTGTGAGCAATTACTGTGCTGCACCCCCCCCCCCCCCCCCACCACCACCACCACCTCCCGCCCAGTTCATTCATTCTCTGTCCTGGGCTCACCAAAAAAAATGCCCTTATCCTTTCATTGATACAAACCTAAAAAACTGATACCATCCCCCCTTTCCCCATATGGTATCAGACCTATTGTGATGTCTGTTGGGTGTGGGCTTGACCCTTTGAAAGCTGGAATACACTAATACACTTTCTATTTGGAAAATGCCTCACCTCAGTCACACATGCAAAGCATAAACCAATCCTCACCAAATACAGAATAGAGCAACCGTAAAGTAGAAATACAAACACGCAGAGAAAAAGTGAAGTGGAAACCGCAAGAAGCCAGACTCTGTATGCAGTGCAACAATGAAAAACAGAACTATCACCATTCTTCAAACATCAAACAATAAAATCAAGAAATACAATAAATACATGATTGTGATACTAAAAATATACTAATAATATTTCAAAAAAAGCTGAATAAAAGATCAAATAATTAAAAAACTCATATTCAAGATTTTTTAAATGTCCCAAACATCATAAAATATTTCAAAACAGCAGGCACATTAGATAACAACTGAAAAATAAAACTAAAAAGGATTTTAAAAATTCACGCTCTGATTTCCAGTCACCCTGAGATTGTCATGGATTAGTGGAAGAGGGATGCGTAAACTTTCTCCTCTCTTTCTTATATACATACACACAAATTCATACACACATATTTTCCCTCTCAGACAAACTCACAGGTCTCTCCATCTTTTCTTTGTTTGGGATCTACCAGCAGCATCAGCACCCTCGTCTACATTTCAGCTGCTGCCAGGTTGGAATTCACCTGCAGCACCCATTCCCTGTACATATGCGGTTCAGTCCAGACAGTGGGTTAACCTCCTGTCCAGCAGATGGAGCCAGAGAAAAACTGAAAGGGCATCCCATTTAAGGAATGTGCTCACCCTGCACCCCTCAATATTTCTCTGGTTCCAGCAGATGTGGTCAGATGAACTTGCGGTTCCCTCTCTTTAGTGAATCTTCTATTTCTTCTCTTCAAAGAATTCTTTTCTTCAACATTTCCTGGGCCAAGCAAGTATTTTCTATTAAAAAAAAAAAAAGTTGAACAGTATATCTTTTCTCACAGGAGGCAGTTTTTGTCTCCTAGCTCTTGTGGAGCCCTAGGGGGGATTTTCCCCTTGATTACTTCAGCCTAGGGCTCCTTTTTCCCGGTGGCCTTCCCTGCCTAGGGGTGATACTGGTGGTCCAGTCACTCCCCCTCCTTTTCCTGTGGTGACCCCTGAGATGTGCATGCCTTGGTCCTATTGCAGAGAAGTCTGGCATTCCTCTGCTGCGTCAGGGCTCAATAAAGCCTGTTAAGTAATTCTTGGGAAAAAAAAAAAAAAAAGCAAAATGACTGATTCAGTTCAGGTTTAATTTTGAGGTGGAAAAGGCTATTCGTTATGGCACTTTGCCGACCAGCAGGGAAAGAAGCAGCTCACATTCTTCGCTGGCTCTCACGCTTCTGTACAGGCAACACCAGCTGTTTTTTTCTCACGATCCTGATGCCGAGATCAATGCTTTGCCTGGCCTGCGGGGAGCCTGCTTTGTGGCTCTCCCGCGACGGCCTTTGCTCAGTCTGCTTGCCCGGAGGGGAGGGACTCTCTGTGGCACCTTTTAAATCGATGACCCGAGGTCGGGTTGGCAAGCGGGTGTCCGAGCTATCCTCTTCAAAAAAATCCGTGGGAACGTTGGCCATTTTGTGCACAGACCTCACTGCAGACTTAGAGCCTCAGGGTGGAGGGCAGCCGGATTTTACCCATTCTCTGCCTAATTTAAATCCTATGGCCTCTCCTGAACACCCCCCCCCCCCAAGGGGCCCCTCCCCCCCCCCTTGCATGGCAGAGCACTCCCCGGGTTTTCCTCAGAGTTTGTGCTCCTGTTGCACAGATCCTTTTTGGCCAGCTTGGAGGAACTGGGGGATCCCTCCTCGGCCCCCCTGCAACAAAAATCCCTCGTTTGATTGGCGGTGATCCAGACTCACAGGGTGTGACCAGGGTTAGGACTGTGCCTGTGGTCCGGACCCACTTGAAACTCCTCAGCCCGCTCCACTGCCAGATCAGGATGACGACCCGGATCTGTCGCTAAGTAATCCGCCTGTGGAGGGAGATGATCACGGGTCCTAAGATTGTTTAACCGGGAAGAACTTGATCCACTCATTTCTTTTGTTCTGGATGAAATTGGGATTGAGGTTCCCTCAGAGAACCCTGCCAGTACTTCTACTTCTCGGACTGTGGACCCGGTCTTAGCTGGCCTTTGAGCTCCTCCTCATACTTTTCTTTTTCACCCTATGCTCATGCAGCTCCTGCTCCAGGAATGGGAATCCCCCAAGTCTGGCCTCCATGTGGGCAGGGCAATGGATAAACTATATCCCCTGCTGGATCAGGCCCTAGATATGTTAAAGGTCCCCAAGGTTGACACTTCGGTGTCCACTGTCACCAAGCGCACCACTATCCTGATGGTGGGGGTGAGGGCCTTAAAGGATCTTCAAGATTGCAAGTTGGAACTTCATCTCAAAAGGATCTTTGAGGTGTTGGCCTTAGGAGTCCGGGCGACAGTCTTTAGCAGTCTCATGCACCGGGCAAGCCTCAGGTAGGTTCAATAATTGCTCGGCACCCAGGACTTCCCAGCTGCTGAGGCCGAACAAGCAGAGCAACTTGAAGGCACGAGTGCGTATGGAGCTGATGCCCTTTATGATCTCCTCCAAGTGCAGGCCAGGGCTATGGTCTCCGCGGTTTCCGCCAGGCATCTCTTTTGGCTGCGTAACTGGGTGGCGGACTCCTCCTCTAAGTCACAATTGGGCACTCTTCTTTTTAAGGGCAAGTTGCTTTTTGGAGAGGACCTGGAACAGCTTATTAAGTCCTTGGGGGACAACAAGGTTCATAAGCTGCCTGAGGATAGTCCTAAACAGTCAAAATCCTTTTTTCCTTTGTGCTCCCGTTTCAGGGGTCAGTGTAGCTACAATAAACCCTGAGGGTCTTTTCAGCGGAATTCCTCCACCAGGTCGCAGGCATGGTCTCATTACTTTCAGGGGCATTGACCTTTCAGAGATGGCAACCCTCCCAGATCCGCCACAAAGTTCTCGCAATGAGTCGCGCCCAGTCCCTTCTCTGTTCGCGCCTTAGGTGGACATCTGTCCCTTTTTCTCGAGGAATGGGCCAAAATTACTACGGATCAGTGGGTCCTCAATGTGATCAAAAAAGGTTATGCATTAGAATTTGCTCGGGAGCTTCCCGACCGACACCTGATCTCGCAATGCGGCAGTCAAAAGCGACCAGCGGTGTGTCAGACTCTCGACAAGCTCCTGGAGATCGGAGCTCCCTGATCCCAGAAAAGAACAGGGATCCGGCCAGTATTCCATCTACTTCATCGTTCCCAAAAAGGACTGCACCTTCTGTCCAATCCTGGACCTCAAGAGAGTCAACCGGGCCCTCAGGGTTTCTCATTTTCGAATGGAGACCCTGAGGGTGGTCATAGCGGCGGTTCGCTCCGGAGAGTTTCTGGCATCCCTCGACCTCATGGAGGTTTATCTACACATTCCAATTTGCAAGGAACACCAGAAGTTTCTTTGCTTCCACATTCTGGGCAGGCACTTCCAGTTTCAGGCTCTCCCGTTCGGTCTCGCCACCGCTCCTCGTACATTCACCAAGGTGATGGTGGTGGTCGCAGCCTTCCTTCAGCGGGAGGGAATATTAGTCCATCCCTACCTAGACGACTGGCTCATCCGGGCGAAGTCAAAGCAGCTCTGTGTGGCAGCAGTCTGTCATGTAGTGTCAGTCCTCACATCCCTCGTGTGAATTCTTAATTACTCCAAGAGCAACCTTGGCCCTCCCAGGTCCTGGAATTCCTGGGAACTCGTTTCAACACTTGGGTGTCCAAGGTTTTCTTATCCGAGGTCCGGGCACTCAAGCTCATGAAACAGATCCAGCATCTAATCTCTTTCTTATTGCCCACGGCCTGGCACTACCTTCAAGTACTGGACTCTATGGCTTCCACTAATACCAATCATCGTCACTTGGTAAGGGCAAAGGCCATCGGCACCATTTTTATTAGTGGCAGCCGATGGCCCGAGAGCGGGAGATCGCTACCGGGACCCCCACTGGCCACCAGGTACCTGTAAAAAGTTTTTTGGGGGGTTGGGAGGGTGGGGAAAGCTTAGTTTTAAAGGGTCGGGTGGGTTTTTTGTTTATCGGCTCGGGCGCAGCCGATAAACAAAACCGCGACCGGGCCGGACGAAAAAAAAAACCACGATGTGAATCGGAACCGGAATCAGAACCGATTCCGGTTCCGATTCACATCTCTAGTGGAGAATGCTTTTTCCTGACAGAACTATTATATAAGAAGGACCTTAAGACACTGGACATTTATGTCTTTTAGACAAGAGCTGTTTTTTTGCACTGTTTCTAGTTTTTGCATTGTGTTATTCTTTTGGATCAGTTACTTGCTTGACCTTCATCGGGTTCATTTCCCAGTTTGGTTATCTGCTTTGTTAATGTTTATACTGAAGGGCGCAGGGTGAACACACTCCTTATATGGGATGCCCTTTCAGTTTTTCTCTGGCTCCATCTGCTGGACAGGAGGCTTAACCCACTGCCTGGACTGATCCGTGGTATTACAGGAACGAAAATTAGCAGGTAAGAACCAATATTCCTTTCTCTCTCTCTCACACACATTCACACACTCATACACACACACACACACACACACACACAAACACACACACACACACACACATACAAAATCCAGGCAGCTCCCATTCTCACACAAGTCAGGCAGCCTCCCATTCTCTCTCTCCCCCCCCCCCCCCCCAAGACAAGCTCCCAGTAACATCCACCCAAATCCCAGGCAGACTCCCATTCTCCCACACACACACTCCACACTCCCTGCCCATCCCAGGAAGGTTCCCATGCCTACATGTACATGTGCGTGCACACACCTACACATGCACACTCCATCCATCCCAGTCAGGCTCCCATTCACATACACACCCATCCTAGGCAGGCTCCCATTCACACATGCATACACATATGCAAACAGTCAGGCTCCCATTCATACCCCCATCCATCCCAGGTAGTCTCCCATTCACACACCCACTCATCCCAGGCAGCCACCCATTCATATACCCACTCATCCTAGGCAGCCTGCCATTCACACACACACACACACACACACACACATCCCTATCACAGGCAACCTCCCATTCACACACATCTAATCATGGGCAGCCTCCCATTCACTCACACACACATGTATACCAGGCAGTCAGGGTCCATGGGTCATTTCTCTTCCGCTGCTGTTGCTGCCCTTCTTCGTTGGGGAGAGCAGTCATTCAGCAGCTCCTCTTCATGTTGTGGCCCTGAGGTAATTCAGCACTCATAGTGCTAGCAATTCCTGTATTCTCATCTCATGCATCAAGAGATGAGAATACAGGAAGTGCTAGCACTGTGAGTATTGGATACCGTGGGGACAGCACAAGAGGAGGAGTTGTTGTACGGTCTTCCTCTTCTGCTCTGGACTCCTGCTTTTCACTGCCGGTGGGATCAAGTCTACCAGAAGTACCATGAGTCTCCTGCTTCTTCTGCCACCAGTGGAATCGGGTCCACCAGCAGCACCACAGTCCTCCTGCTTCTTCTACTGCCAGTAGGATTGGGTCCACTGGCGTCACCACAGGCCTCTCCCTTCTCCTGACACTGCCCACTGGTTGTGTCACCTGTGCAATTGCACAGTTTACACACCCGGTGGCACCGGGCCTGATTATTACAACAAACTATGCATGTAAAAATCACTTGTGGGGATTTCCAGACTGCAGGTAGTTTGATTATGTGCCCTTTGGGGTAAATATTCAGACCACTCATGGATCTGGTAAACCCCATAGATATTTCTACCCTTGGTGTTTGCTATAATAATTAAAGCAAAGCTGTCTGGTTACATTTATGTTGACTATTGCTCCCCTCAAACATACAGGCACCATTTCTGCCTGCTTTTTATATGTTTTGTTTTGTTTTTATGGCAAAATAATGCAGAGAATTTTGAATATCCAAAACTATGCTCGTAAATTCAACTCCGGACCTAACTCTGCCCAGGAATGCCTACAGGAATCTGTTAGTAAAAGTATACATATTGTTGACATACACAAGAATGCATTTTTACACATGGAGAGGAAGGGCAATATTCAAATGGCCCCAGAGTTATAACCATGGAAATGGCTTTCATTACCATCCTCCAAGTATTTCATTTGATATCTATCATACAGTACAATCACAGTTTAGCGGTTAATAAAATACTTCTATATTTAACTGAACATCAGGATTTGCTATAATAATAACAATTTTCAAACACAAATCGGTATTATTTTTAATCTGTTTAAAAGCCAATATAGAGATTACATGTAATGCAATCTACAATTTTCTGTATCTAACAGAGAAACCACAGACAAGAGAAGTACTGACTCCTCTGGGTAAGACTTCCTGCCATTTTGATATTTTAATAATATTTTCTGGACTTCCTTGATCACTGAACAATAAAGCACTACACGACCATAAGAAGCTTCCAGGCTGCTAGAGGTGCAGCAGTGACCGTTGTCCCTATCAGCAGAAGATGAGGATTTTTTTGGCAGCACCCAGGCAGCCCAAGACTACAGTTCTGACTTCAGCTTCGGCCTCTTATGGTGCTCTAGAGGCAATGATAGAGGCAAAGGGAGATAGGAAAGAGAGAAAGAGGGGAAGGCCAGGGGGAGGGAAAAAAGAAAGGAGCAAAGCAACCCAGGAACAGAAAGAGAGATGAAAAGGAAGGACAATTACAGTGGCAGAACCTCTTGGAAACAAAATGTTCCAATACTAGTATTTGTGCAATTTATTTATTTATTTATTATTTATTTCGGATTTTTATATACCGACATTCTCAATACAAGTATCGAATCAGGTCGGTTTACATATAACAAAACTTTCGCACAAATGGCGTTACATGGAACAGCGTTTCTTAACATATAACGTATAACATATAGCATTTAGCATATAACCTATAACATATAGATATTAATAATAGATTAAATTAAATATTACATAGATAATAATAATAGTAACTCGTCAACAGGACGTAGGTAATTTAGTTGTAAATACTTCAAAAGTCTATGCAGTAATGAGCGTTAACGTAATGCAAGTGTTTATATGCATTATTGCCCCTTAGTGCACTAATCCACATTACCTCTAATGTGGGCTAACACCAAAATATTTCAGTGAGTTAATGAGATGCAAAATATGCTACTCAGTTAATTTTAAATTTTCACAATTTACGTTAAAACTGTTAATGCAAAAATCTAATTATTATTTTTATTTTAACAGTGTCATTGCAGACACATTACAAAATGCAAAAACCTAACTTTTATTGCATCATCCATTAACTGCACTGTTAATGTGCATTCTAATATCAGACATCAATTTGATGATTTTAATGCACTTTAGCAACTGATGTCATATTTCCCATGAAATCATTACTGCCGGAAACAAACTGCCTAGGGGAGCTGAGCTTGTACATCTCTTTGCACCTTTAAATAATTTTTCTTCCATTTTTGGCCTGGTTCTTCATCCCCAAGGCAAGAGCTGAGGATTGTACTCCATATCAGCAGGAGATGAGGACTTTTTGGCAGCAGCCAGGCAGCCCAAGACTACAGCTCTGACTTAAGCTTGGGCCTCTTATGGTGCTCTAGAGGCAATGTTAAGATGCTAAGGAGCTAGGAAAGAGAGAAAGAGTGGAAGGCAGAGGGAAGGAAGGAAGGACGGGGCAAACGAACGCAGGAATAGTAAGAGAGACAAAAGGGAAGGACAATTACAGTGACAGAACATCTGCTAAGACCAGCTGGTCCAGATTCTGGGACCGCCATCCAGGGAGTACCATGAGATGGCAGGACAAGATTAGGGCCAATCTTCCGCCTAGACATCCCCCTTCCCTGCATCGGAAAAATGGGGAGGGTGTTCAGAGGCAGTACGAAGAGATAGCCACTAGGGGCCAGATTTTCAAAGGGGTACGTGCATAAGATACGTGCGTACCCCCCGAAAACCTGGCCCAAACTCCCCCTGCGTGCGCCGAACCTATGTCGAGTAGGCTCGGCGGTGCTCGCAAGCTCCTGGATGCGCGTAAGTCCTGGGGCTTACCTGGGGGGGCATTCCGGGCGGCATGTCTCGGCCGGTGCATCATCGGCATGGCTGGTCCAATGCTCACAAGTTACACCTGCTTCAAGCAGGTGTAACTTGTACAATAATGGTAGGGGGTTTTAGGTAGGGCCGTGGGGGGGGTTAGGTAGGGGAAGGGAGGGGAAGGTGGGGGAGGCCGAAGGAAAGCTCCCTCCGAGGCCGCTCCGATTTCGGAGAGGCCTTGGATGGAACGGAGGCAGGCTGTGCGGGTCGGTGCGTGCAGGCTGCCGATTTTGGTCAGCCTTGCACGCGCCGACACCAGATTTTAATGGATATGCGCGGCTACGCGTGTGACCAAATTTATAAAATCTACCCCTAGGGATGTGCATTCGTTTTTGACTTATTGGCAATCCGCAACATGTATGTCCCTATTTGTTGTATTCGTGGTGTCACAAAACTTATGGCAAACCCCCACGAATACAATGTATCTAACAAATAAACCCCCCCACACTCCTGACCCCCCTAAGACTTACCAAAAGTCCCTGGTGGTCCAGCAGGGGTCTTAGAGTGATCTCCTGCCCACAGGCTGTCAGCTGCCGGTATTCAAAATGGCGCCAATAGGTTTTGCCCTCACTATGTTACAGGGGCTACCGGTGCCATTGGTCGGCCTCTATCACATGGTAGGAGCACAAGATGGTGCCGGCCGTCCATTGCTCCTACCAAGTGACAGGGGTCGACCAATGGCACCAGTAGCCCCTGTGACATAGTGAGGGCAAAGGCTATCGAT
Organism: Rhinatrema bivittatum; assembly: GCF_901001135.1. Lineage (NCBI taxonomy): Eukaryota > Metazoa > Chordata > Amphibia > Gymnophiona > Rhinatrematidae > Rhinatrema > Rhinatrema bivittatum. Next base: position 12,062 of record NW_021820858.1, on the reverse strand, counting down.
GCCATTTTGAATACCGGCAGCCAACAGCCCGAGTGCAGGAGATCACGCCAGGACCCCCGATGGACCACCAGGGACTTTTGGTAAGCCTTGGGAGTGGAGGGGAGGGGGGTCAGGAGGGTGGGAGGTTGTAGTTAGTTAAATGTAAAGGGTTGGGATGGGGGTTTTTTTGGGAATCAAATACATACGTAACTAATGAATGGATCGGGGTCCCCCAAGAATGGATGCAATGGATTTGGCTCCCCACGAATATGAATTCTGAATGGGATGAATCCGTCCCTGCTGCACATCCCTAATAGGCACATATGTTTGTATGCACTTGGGCAAGCATCCAGGTTCATTTCAGCGCAACTTTACTTATGTTATAGCTGAGATGTAATTCAGTATAAAAAGATTTCTAGGCACAACATATAAACTGATTGAGAGGGCTGGGTTAACTGGGGAGGGGTTGTAGGCTAAAGAACCAGCTATAGACCAGGCAAACTGGTGGATAAACTGGTAAAACTGGTCATGTCCTGGACCCGCACATGTTATAAAATTCTATTACTTGAACATCTCAAATCAGACATTTTCCTGCTCTTCATGTACATGCTTAAAATTAGGAGCACACTTACATGCGCCTGGCCTATTTCACAACCTGCATGTACCTGCAGCGCATCCAGTTGCTAGCACATATGGAAGTCTGTGCGACCATTTTAATTTTTATCTTCCCTGTGACTTCTCTGAACAGAATATTAGAATATATTGTTCTTTTAATTTGTGTGCTATGTTTAAAACATTGGAATACCACAAGTATAAGTTTATCTTATTCAGAAACTAGGGTTGTAATACTTATAACAGCATCCCAAGCTGAATGCAATATGCATGAGACACTTGGAACAGAAATGTAAAGATAATTTGTTTCTCTTTCTTTATATTAGCCCAAAGCAATTTTACTACAACCGGTAAGAAAATGTTTTGCTTTATGCATTCAGATATGGAAAGTCTTTGATTTTTACTATTGTACACACTTGCTAAATTCTGCACATATTTTCATCTGTGTAGTGCATCAGAGATGTTTTTACTTAAAAATCAGTTTTACTACATTGGAACAATTGCTATCGCAACATAAGTTCAAACAAGATTGCAGATCTTATTCTGCAAAATGTTATCTTACGTACAAGATGAAACTGGACATGTTTGATTATCTGGAAGGTTAAACTTTTGGAGGTGCCCTGAAGCATATGACTTAGATAATACAAGCTTTTCTCACTGCAGAGATGTTCCTTGGGTCTCCAAAACCCAGGGCCAAAACTTATATTTGTGCATCCACCCCACCACAACCCTTCTCCTCCCCGCCCATCTCCTACTCATATAAACATATCACACAACAGAGAGATCACATCATCAAATACTCATCTCCTACTCATAGCCATCATCAAATCATCATCTCCTACTCATAGCCATGCTTAAAGTTCAAAATCACACTAATACAGTGGCTAGAGAAAGCTGAACTGACAGACTTCTGTGAAACACCTTTCCGCAGAACACAGAAGATGGCTTATAGCCTTTTCAGAATTCAGAAACTTTTCCTGCTACAAAAAACTTAAGTATCTATTGGGCCAATGCTATGACTGCCATCAAGACATTTTTTATTTTTTTTCGAGTTCCTGCTTTCTGAGATTCCTGTGGCTTAATACTGCCATGATATTAAGTTGGAAGAACCATAGAAAAGTAGTATTTTCTGCTTTTTTGTTCAACTTTTGGGGTTCCTCAGAACTTAACACCGGCTCCAGGGCAAGTGTTAATTTTTGATGGTTAAATCGTGCATGTCAGGCACCCTTTTTTTTTTACATCAGGGTACAATCTAATAGCCTCATCAATATTTCATTTACATATACTGAGTGCTATGAGCTTTGCGGGCGGGGTGGGGGGGGGGGGTTGGATGAGTGTTTTGGACTTGCTAATCCCCTTATTGCATAAGGGGCTGTGGATGCACGTCCAAAACACCCGTCCAACCACAGGTTTACCAGTGCGCTCTGCTGAGAGCACTACATTGCATCATCTTGTATGCGACTATCCTTATCCCTCCCTTGCTCCCTTCCCGCCCCTGTGCCCTGCTCTCTCTCTTTATTGTTCCCTGCCCCCATTCACTTTCTCTCACTCCCTGCCCCCTTCCCCCTTTCCTATTTCTCTTCATGGACAGGGACATTTGAGATTTTTGACCAGTTTTCTAAGGTAGCGATTCTCAACCTTTTTTCTGTTGGGACACTGCTGACAGATGGTTCTCACATGCATGAAACACTGAACACATGATCATCTCGGGGCTAAATGTAAACATATACTCTGTATCTACAGGAACTGCTCTGACTCCCAGCAATGGGTGCAGAACCAAACTAGGACATTCCCCGTTCAATTTACCATACATCTCAGTAACAGCAACCTAAACACTTTCTCCTAACAGGCACAATAACCCTCCTTATGAAAAAAAACAGTAACTTACCATTAATACATGTCCTATTGATAAAACACAACAAATAATATGATAAAATGCCCACATGCTAGTAAAATAACTCACCTCGGTCACACACATAGAATCGACCTTCACCAAGTACAGAAACACCACAAATTACAAATAAGGAGACAGAAACTGGAATGAAAACCCAAAAAAGCCACTCTGCATTCAGTGCAAAACTGGAGAAATGGAAACAGAAATATAGCACCCAACATAGTCCCAGGATCAGCAATAATGCTCACAAACTAATCTGCACAAAGTTACACCTGCATTATGGATCTCATTCAAACAGTACAAACCCTACCTATGAAAAGGCTACTCTACAAATATTTAACCAGGCCCTAAACACCAATGCATCTCCCACTAGCCAAACTGCTATAAATCCCTACACAGAACTACAAGCTTGCAGAATACTCACACACACAGAAAATAGACAGACACTCACCAAATACAGAATAAAGTGACCATCAGGTTAATATTTTTGTTTTTCCATTGTTGCACTGCATCCACTCAGTCTGGCTTCTTGCTGTTTCCAGTTCAGTTTTTGTCTACACATTTCTATTTAAACATTTCTCAAATAATAAAATAATAATTTTAAAACAAGAATAATAAATATAATGTTTGAAAACAACTGATAAACAGAATAATATCCAATCATTAAAAACTTACAAAATTATTAAAAATTTTCTAAACACTAATAATGTATTTCAAACAACAGACACATCACATAATGCCCAATAATTAAAATGAAAGTCAATCAAGTATGATAAACTTAAACAGCCACTTTTATTTTCTCTCTTCAGCAGCTCTCCTACTGCTTTCCCTTGTAGGTCAATAGCACACACCAAAGCAGCAATAGCTGCTGAAGCTCTGACTTCATGCCCATGACTTTTTTAGGGCCCATGACTAGTCTGCCTCATGCACACACACACACACACACTTTCTGTCTCTAACACACCAGTCATCTTTCTCTCACACACACACCATTCACCTCCTTGACCTACCTCTCTTTCTCTCACTCACAAGTACCAGTCACCTCCTTGACTAATCTCTCTTTCTCTCACACACACACATCAGTTACCTCCCACCCAGTCTCTCTTTCTCTCACACACACACTTGTCACCTCCCCAACCAATCTCTCAATTTTTTTCTCTCTCTCACACACACACACACCCATCAGTCACCTCCCTGACCAGTCTCTTTCTCTCACACCTCCCTGACCAGTCTCTTTCTCTCACACACGTTTTCTCTCTCTTACATGCACAGTCTCAATCAAACACATTTTCTCCCACACTTACATAAATGCTGACTAACTCTCTCTATCTCACTCACCCCCAGCCCCAGCACGCATGCCATCCACAGCACAAGTTAGCCGGTTTGCTGCTATTAAAGCAGAATTGTGACAGCTGGGAACTGAACTGGAGTGACTCTCCCTGGCCCAGAAGAGGGCCAGGGAGAGTCACTCCAGCACTCAGCTGTTTGCCTGTGTCACAATCATTGTGGCTCAGAGCAGTCAGCTGAGAATGTGGCTGTGGGGTTTTCCTGCCACGCTGCTTTTTGGGAAATCCATCGATTAGTTGCTCCAGGATGCGGCATTGGGAAGGCTCCAACTGGGGGTATCAGTGCTGAAACAGCAGGGGGAGAGCACTGAGGATGAGAATTGAGATTCGCTGAAGATCCTTTGTGGAGGGAAGGAGTTTGCTCAGCTCCCAATCATACTGGGGTCACAGCTCCTTGTGCTTTTCTGTAACCAGCCTGTAATACTACTCCCTTTCCATGCTTAACATCCCTCTTCTCAAATATCCAGGTCTACTTAGAAATTTGTCCTTTCACTAAGTTGACAGTTATAGGTTGATAATTAGTAAAGCAATGGTCTGCCCAATGACTCACTACATCCAGCCTAGGAAGAGCATCCATAATTGAAATAACCAGTGACAATGATTAGATCACTGAAATGTGGGAAGTGCCTTTAATGTCCACTTTCCATGCAATCAGTAGGAGCCAAGCACTGATCTTATCTGGGAGATGCTTTGCCACTTCATTCATCAGCAACCCGGGGCAGCTAATCGATGGATTTTCCAAACAACAGTGTGGCAGGAAATCCCTGCGGCCACATTCTCAGCTCAGTGCTCTGTGCTGCAATGATCACAGCACAGGCAAACAGCTAAATGCTGCCTTCTTACCACTGCGGGGGGAGCCTTGGGACATGATTTTGGCAGTGGCCACCACAACAGCAGCATGCATGGCACTTTTTTCTTCCTGCATGCCCAGTAAACATCACTTCCTCTTCTGGGCCGCAGGGGCAGGAAGAAGAGAAGGCCATGTTATTGTTTCCGGCTTCCACAAACACTGCTGCCATTCCGCTCAGGGCTGGAATGTGCTGACAGAACAGGCAGCAGTGTTTGTTGAAGAATTCTGTGTGACTCGGTAGGGTGGGGAGAGAGAGGAAAGAGCAGTGGGAGATGAGGAAGTGCACTACATACTAGAGATGTGCATTCGTTTTTTACGAATTCGAAAATTGCAACGAAATTGTCCAATTCGGCATGTTTCCAGGAGCCCGAAAAAAATCAGGATTTTCCCGTTTTTTCGCAAAAATTCGTTTTTCCGATTAGTGCGCACTAACGGGAGTCAGTGCGCGCTAACTCCCCGTTAGTGCACGCTAACTCCCGTTAGCGCGCACAAACAAAAACTAACAAAAACTAACAAAATCTAACGGTTTTTGTTAGTGCGCGCTAACAGGAGTTAGCGCGCACTAATGGGGAGTTAGCGTGCACTAACTAAAAATTGATTTTTCGTGAAAAAAAAGACCCGAACCAAAAAAAACCGACAATTTCCATGGCAGCCGAAAAACAAAGAACGACACGAACACAAAAAACGATGCACATCTCTACTACATACCTGCCAGTGCTTGGCGATACACTGATGTGTCACGACACACCGGATGAGAACCACTGGTCTAAGGAACGCACAATGGGCCTCATTTTCTAAAGTATCGCAGGCCTGCGATACTTTAGGAAATGAGGGGCGGGGGGCCGATTTGGGGGGGCGGGCCTGCGCTAGCTGGCAGCGATCGCTTATGCTTCTCTATTTTAAGTTATGTATATGCATTCCAATTAAATATTTCAAATGCAAATTTCCTTTTTTTCAATAAACTACTGCATTGCAATCATTGACCAAGATGCCATGGCCAATTATTGCCTGCCTTAGAACATTATAACAGGTGATAATGCTCTAACACATGCAATAATTTGATTTTCAAGGCATTAAAATTTAAATTAGGGAAAGGGGCTGGAGTTAGGAGGAGTTCGGGGGGGGGGTAAGGGAAATTGGGTGGTAACAGTGCTGCAGGCGATAATGTCTTGGACCTTATTGCAGGTAGTTGCGTGGGAAATAACAACACCTTTTTGCATGGTGCTACGGGGCGATTATATGCGGCACGGCCGCACTGTGGCAGGTGAAACCACACTGCCGTGATGCTTCCAGATACACACTAGCACCTTCCCAACCCTTTTCTCACTTCCCCACCCTATTTATCACCTCAGCTATTCATTCTGTGGGGAATGATGAATCTAGCCCTTTTTTTAAACTTCAAATTCAGGTTTTTTTCAATTATATTGTGTAATTTTTCTAAACTTTTCTTATCAATTCTAACCTAAATATGTGTTATTTTCATAGGACCAACTACTACAGCTGGATCAACAACAACAGGTAATTCCTTCTCATCTCTCTGTAATCGTTTTAACTTGTTCTGCTTCCTTGTAGTTCAGATGCCTACGCTTCTCTATTTTAAGTTATGTATATGCATTCAAATTAAATATTTCAAATGCAAATTTCCTTTTTTTCAATAAACTACTGCATTGGAATCATTGACCAAGATGCCATGGCCAATTATTGCATGCCTTAGGACATTATCACAGGTGATAATGCTCTAACACATGCAATAATTTGATTTTCACGGCATTAAAATTTAAATTAGGGAAAGGGGCTGGAGTTAGGAGGAGTTTGGGGGGGTTAGGGAAACTGGGTGGTAAGAGTGCTTCTGGCGATAATGTCTTGGACATCATTGCAGGTAGTAGCGTGGGAAATAACAACACCTTTTTGCATGGTGCTACGTGGCGATTATATGCGGCACGACCGCTCTGTGGCAGGTGAAACCACACTGCCGTGATGCTTCCAGATACACACTAGCACCTTCCCAACCCTTTTCCCACTTCCCCACCCTCTTTATCACCTCAGCTCATCATTCTGTGGGGAATGATGAATCTAGCCCTTTTTTTAAACTTCAAATTCAGGTTAGTTTCAATTATATTGTGTAATTTTTCTAAACCTTTCTTATCAATTCTAACCTAAATATGTGTTATTTTCACAGGACCAACTACTACACCTGGATCAGCAACAACAGGTAATTCCTTCTCATCTCTCCGTAATCGTTTTAACTTGTTCTGCTTCCTTGTAGTTCAGATGCCTACGCTTCTCTATTTTAAGTTATGTATATGCATTCCAATTAAATATTTCAAATGCAAATTTCCATTTTTTCAATAAACTACTGCATTGGAATCATTGACCAAGATGCCATGGCCAATTATTGCATGCCTTAGGACATTATCACAGGTGATAATGCTCTAACACATGCAATAATTTGATTTTCACGGCATTAAAATTTAAATTAGGGAAAGGGGCTGGAGTTAGGAGGAGTTCGGTGGGGGGGGTAAGGGAAATTGGGTGGTAACAGTGCTGCAGGCGATAATGTCTTGGACCTTATTGCAGGTAGTTGCGTGGGAAATAACAACGCCTTTTTGCATGGTGCTACGGGCGATTGTATGCGGCACAGCCGCACTGTGGCAGGTGAAACCACACTGCCGTGATGCTTCCAGATACACACTAGAGATGTGCTTCGTGTTTTGCTACCGGGTCGTTTTTTGACTCGGATACTTTATGGTAAAGTTCGGTTTTCCCCGTTTAGTTTTTTTGAAAAAAAAAAAAAAAACTAAACGGGGAAAACCTATACCGGGCCAAAAATCGACGCTGGAAAAGAAAGCTAAAAAAAACCCCCACCCCACGCATTTAAATTAATTTTAGTACATTACATACACCCCCCCCCCCCCCAAGACTTACCAACATCCCTGGTGGTCCAGCGGGGTCCCCCCGGGTGCCATTTGACCCTCCGTGGCATGCCCAGTGTGCTAGTGCTAGCCATGCTCAAAATGGTGCCGAATAGCCTCTGAACTACTATGTCACAGGGGCTACCGGCGCCATTGGTCAGCCCCTGTCACATGGTAGGAGAACCGACCAATGGCGCCGAAAGCCCCTGTGACATAGTATGGGCAAAGGCTATCAGCGCCATTTTGATTATTGGCAGCCGACGACAACATCGCTCCCGCACCCCCGCTGGACCCCCCAGGGATTATTGGCAAGCTTTTTGGCCAGCTTGGGGGGGCCTCCTGACCCCCCCAAGGCTTGCCAATAATCCCTGGGGGGTCCAGCGGGAGTCCGGGAGCGATGTCGTCGTCGGCTGCCAATAATCAAAATGGCGCCGATAGCCTTTGCCCATACTATGTCACAGGGGCTTTCGGCGCCATTGGTCGGTTCTCCTACCATGTGACAGGGGCTGACCAATGGCGCCGGTAGCCCCTGTGACATAGTAGTTCAGAGGCTATTCAGCACCATTTTGAGCATGGCTAGCACTAGCACACTGGGCACGCCACGGAGCGTCAAATGGCACCCGGGGGGACCCCGCTGGACCACCAGGGATGTTGGTAAGTCTTGGGGAGGGGGAGGGATCGGGATGAGGGGGGTGTTATTATAGTTAATGTTTGGGGTGGTTTTTAATTTTTTTAAAAAAAAAAGAGCCTCTCTCCCCATACAAACCCGAAAAATGAATTTTCCCCGAAGTTCGGTGAAAATCCTTTTCGGGTTTCGGGGCCCCCGAACCAGGACGAATTAGGCAATTTCTTTGTAATTGCCTAATTCGTGATAAACGATTGCACATCTCCAATACACACTAGCACCTTCCCAACCCTTTTCCCACTTCCCCACCCTCTTTATCACCTCAGCTCATCATTCTGTGGGGAATGAAGAATCTAGCCCTTTTTTTAAACTTCAAATTCAGGTTTTTTTCAATTATATTGTGTAATTTTTCTAAACCTTTCATATCATTTCTAACCTAAATATGTGTTATTTTCATAGGACCAACTACTACACCTGGATCAACAACAACAGGTAATTCCTTCTCATCTCTCTGTAATCGTTTTAACTTGTTCTGCTTCCTTTTAGTTCAGATGCTTATGCTTCTCTATTTTAAGTTATGTACATGCATTCCAATTAAATATTTCAAATGCAAATTTCCTATTTTTCAATAAACTACTGCATTGGAATCATTGACCAAGATGTCATGGCCAATTATTGAATGCCTTAGGACATTATCACAGGTGATAATGCTCTAACACATGCAATAATTTGATTTTCAAGGCATTAAAATTTAAATTAGGGAAAGGGGCTGGAGTTAGGAGGAGTTCGGGGGGGGGGGGGGGGTAAGGGAAATTGGGTGGTAACAGTGCTGCAGGCGATAATGTCTTGGACCTTATTGCAGGTAGTTGCGTGGGAAATAACAACGCCTTTTTGCATGGTGCTACGGGGCGATTATATGCGGCATGGCCGCACTGTGGCAGGTGAAACCACACTGCCGTGATGCTTCCAGATACACACTAGCACCTTCCCAACCCTTTTCTCACTTCCCCACCCTATTTATCACCTCAGCTATTCATTCTGTGGGGAATGATGAATCTAGCCCTTTTTTTAAACTTCAAATTCAGGTTTTTTTCAATTATATTGTGTAATTTTTCTAAACCTTTCTTATCAATTCTAACCTAAATGTGTTATTTTCATAGGACCAACTACTACAGCTGGATCAACAACCACAGGTAATTCCTTCTCATCTCTCTGTAATTGTTTTAACTAGTTCTGCTTCCTTTTAGTTCAGATGCTTATGGTTCTCTATTTTAAGTTATGTATATGCATTCCAATTAAATATTTCAAATGCAAATTTCCTTTTTTTCAATAAACTACTGCATTGGAATCATTGAAAAATGTGCCATGGCCAATTATTGCATGCGTTAGGACATTATCGCAGGTGATAATGCTGTAACACATGCAATAATTTGATTTTCAAGGCATTAAAATTTAAATTAGGGAAAGGGGCTAGAGTTAAGAGGAGTTCAGGGGGTCACGGAAACTGAGTGGTAACAGTGATGCTGGCGATAATGTCTTGGACATCATTGCAGGTAGTAGCGTGGGAAATAACAACGCCTTTTTGCATGGTGCTACGGGGCGATAATATGTGGCATGGCCGCACTGTGGCAGGTGAAACCACACTGCAGTGATGCTTCCAGATACACACTAGCACCATCCCAACCCTTTTCTCACTTCCCCACCCTGTTTATCACCTCAGCTCATCATTCTGTGGGGAATGATGTATCTAGCCCTTTTTTTAAACTTCAGATTCAGGTTATTTTCAATTATATTGTGTAATTTTTCTATAGCTTTCCTATCAGTTCTAACCTAAATATGTGTTATTTTCATAGGACCATCTACTACAGCTGGATCAACAACAACAGGTAATTCCTTCTCATCTCTCTGTAATCGTTTTAACTTGTTCTGCTTCCTTGTAGTTCAGATGCTTACGCTTCTCTATTTTAAGTTATGCATATGCATTCCAATTAAATATTTCAAATGCAAATTTCCTTTTTTTCAATAAACTACTGCATTGGAATCATTGACCAAGATGCCATGGCCAATTATTGCATGCCTTAGGACATTATCACAGGTGATAATGCTCTAACACATGCAATAATTTGATTTTCACGGCATTAAAATTTAAATTAGGGAAAGGGGCTGGAGTTAAGAGGAGTTCGGGGGGTTAGGGAAACTGAGTGGTAACAGTGCTGCTGGCGATAATGTCTTGGACATCATTGCAGGTAGTAGCGTGGGAAATAACAACGCCTTTTTGCATGGTGCTACGGGACGATAATATGCGGCACGGCCGCACTGTGGCAGGTGAAACCACACTGCCGTGATGCTTCCAGATACACACTAGCACCATCCCAACCCTTTTCTCACTTCCCCACCCTGTTTATCACCTCAGCTCATCATTCTGTGGGGAATGATGTATCTAGCCCTTTTTTTAAACTTCAAATTCAGGTTATTTTCAATTATATTGTGTAATTTTTCTATAAGCTTTCCTATCAAGTTCTAACCTAAATATGTGTTATTTTCATAGGACCATCTACTGCAGCTGGATCAACAACAACAGGTAATTCCTTCTCATCTCTCTGTAATCGTTTTAACTTGTTCTGCTTCCTTGTAGTTCAGATGCTTACGCTTCTCTATTTTAAGTTATGCATATGCATTCCAATTAAATATTTCAAATGCAAATTTCCTTTTTTTCAATAAACTACTGCATTGGAATCATTGACCAAGATGCCATGGCCAATTATTGCATGCCTTAGGACATTATCACAGGTGATAATGCTCTAACACATGCAATAATTTGATTTTCACGGCATTAAAATTTAAATTAGGGAAAGGGGCTGGAGTTAAGAGGAGTTCGGGGGGGTTAGGGAAACTGAGTGGTAACAGTGCTGCTGGCGATAATGTCTTGGACATCATTGCAGGTAGTAGCGTGGGAAATAACGCCTTTTTGCATGGTGCTACTGGGCGATAATATGCGGCACGGCCGCACTGTGGCAGGTGAAACCACACTGCCGTGATGCTTCCAGATACACACTAGTACCTTCCCAACCCTTTTCTCACTTCCCCACCCTCTTTATCACCTCAGCTCATCATTCTGAGGGGAATGATGAATCTAGCCCTTTTTTTAAACTTCAAATTCAGGTTATTTTCAATTCCCTGTACGTACCCGGATCAGTCCAGATACCTGGGTTGTGACTCCACACCAGCAGATGGAGACAGAGCAAAACTTGACGGGCTCCCTACATATAGTAAGGTGCCACCCACAGCCCCTCAGTCTTTCTCTGTCTCCAGCAGATGGGGCAGGTCCACCCACAGTCTCTGGGATCCCGGAAGGTTTTGTTCGGGCCTAGTCAGTCAGGATAGTTTAAAAAAAAAAAAAAAAAAGGAATTAATAAGAGGATTAGGATTCTAAAGGTTGATTACTTAAAAAAAAAAAAAAAAGGAAATTTTACAGGAAGTGATCTGAAGAAGGACGAGAAGTCTCCCGTCGGTGGAGCCTCCCAGGAGGGTTGAGAAGGTCCTGAGAGGGCCATCCCCTCCTGGTTGAGGCCGCTGCTGAGGGTCGAGGACCCGGCCAGTGCGGGCAGCAGCGTCGGGGGTGACACCGGGGAGCCCGGTTCACTCACCCCCGCCGGAGCAGAAGACTACAGGACCTCGGCCAGCGGCTAAGTCCAAAAAAAAAAAAAAAAAAAGCTGTCTTGTGGTTTTATTTTTGCGCCGTGCCGGCTCTCTCTCTCTCTCTCTCTCTCGCGGTCGGGGCGCTTCGCGCAGGGGGGCTGACCTGTTTTCTGTTCCTCTCAGCGTCGGGGCGCCGGCTGGGGAT